>NC_040024.1:13214171-13235217 GCF_000972845.2 Larimichthys crocea
ATCATTCAATCAAAGAGGGAGCAGAATCAATGGGAGTTGCAGCCGAGGATCCTCAAGTGCAGTGCGCCAAGATCCCCGCGTGATGTCGACAAACCCAGCCAGAGATCCTCCTGATTACCCCCCAACATCACCACCCTCCTCCCCCTTTAAAAAAAAAGTATGCACTCCTGCAAGTTGCAAGCCGCAGCAGACTCTCTCTCTCTCTCTCTCTCTCTCTCTCTCTCTCTCTCTCTCTCTCTCTCTCTCACTCACTCTGTCTCACTCTCTCTCACTCTCTTTTCTTCTGTGAAAGCCTTTGTCAGACTTCCCCTCACAACGATAAGACACTGAACACGACGCAGCTTCGGTTGTCACAACAAATGAATTACAGCAGGAACGTGCTTTCCTCACTTTAAGACAGCCGCCTGCTACAACCGAGCTGAACCTGAAGTGGATATCCATAAGCACCCATGGTCAAAATAGACACTTTAACACGACTTTGGAGGCTGATATATACACGTGTAAGGCATTCATTTTCAGGTTATAAGACGGTGTCAGAGAGGAAACACCTGTTTGGACACTTGGCGCTGTCCATGGTGCTGAACAAAGTAGCCTCTGCAGTTGATGCAGCCTTTACAGCAAGTTTAAAGTTAGACCACATGCGGGATTTTCACTGCTGCCGTGAAGAAGAACACGACAACAAGTCTGAGGTGGCTGACAACACGTGCAGACTGACGCAAGTCCGCTGCGGAAAGTTGTTGACAAGCGGAGAGAAGTGAAGGCGCCTTAGCTCTGAGCTGGGCTGTCTCTAACAAACACACACGAACGAGAAGCTGTGATTTACTGGCACGAGAGGGAAGAAAGGTGTGATAGCATGTCTCACAGATACTGGAAACATAAGAAACAGAGTCAGAAATATGATATTTTCCCCAAAGTTTCTCTCTCTCCGCCTCTCTCTCAGTTGTTACTAGGCATCTCAGCAGAGCAGGCAGCCTAAAGCAGAGGATCCCCAACACGTGAATACTCCTACGCATTACCGCAGCCCGCTCTCTTGGAGTGTCTGCAAAATCCCCTCCGTTGTCAACACGCAAAACCAAAAAAACAAAAAACAAAAAAACAAAACAACCTCCCTGAACACATTTCTATGGCTGCGAGTCTGGTCATTCCCCGAGATAACGTGCAAACACCGGCATGCCCCGCGTGAAGCTAAATAGAGTCACCCTGCAGTCTCACGTGCAGCAATTAAGGGAGATGAATTGTGAGCTCCTCTAAAAGGCGACAATCCACGAGTATGTTCACAAAGACGCAGCCCCCGAAAAGGCAGACATCCTCACACAGTTTAGATCATTGTGTCAGATGTATTGAGACTAAAAACGGCGGGTAAACCTGATGGATGGCGTTCCCCGCCACTACATTCCTGATCGTGAGGGTGCTTATAACCCCCGTCCTCAGATCAACCGGTAAACAACGAGTCTGGGCTAACTGCAAACTTCTAGCACCACACATGAGTCTGAATTCGCGTCCGTCTACAAAAGAAATCACTTACCTTCTCCAGATTTAGATTTTTTCTCTCTCTTTAAACACTTTTTAAGGGCTGGCTTTGTGCAGGCTGACACAGAAAGAGGAGACTACAGAGAGCGAGAGAGTGTAAGCAGGGCAGCTACAGCCTCTGCTCCTGCGTCAGGATGGAGAAAGCAGGTCAGTCCGATGTGCGTCGTCTTTCTGTTCTGTCGGAGACTAAAAGATATACATATATATATATATTTGGCGATGCCATTCAGGATTCAGCCCGAAGGAAAGGTGGGCTGGTTGGGTCGTGGTGTTGGGAGGGGTGAAGGGTTAGGGGAATGGTCGTGGTCGTGGTTGAAGAGGAAAAGGAGAGAGTGCACAGAGTTACAAATGTGAGCCAGCTGATAGAAAGAGCCCGCCAAATCAGGGGGACTTTACGCAATTGGGGAGGCGCGCGCCACACGATTCACCTCACTGCATAGACTCTCTCTCTCTCTCTCTCTCGCACAGACAGTGTGTGTGTGTGTGTGTGTGTGTGTGTGTGTGTGTGTGTGAATGACTCCCAGACAGAGACGGAAAGCATGAATGGGGCAAGAAGAAGCGACTTGGAGTCCGCGTTATTATCGGCACAAACCCGCCGGTATATATATCTGGCACAATTAATTCAAAAGGCACGAGGAGCACGGCCAGGGAAAGCAGTTCGCGGGAAGAGATTGGGAATTAAAAAAAACATTCATGTCACAACACAGGGAAGAGCTTTTGGACACACACGAATCACATCTCTCTTTCTCTGTCTCTCTCTCCTTGGTCCTCTTCTCCAGCAGTGTGCTATTGACCTGCATTGACGTCATTGCGTCATTAGGTTTCCCTTAGAAACACTGACTTTCAAAAATAGTATCAAATTAATTCAACTGGCAAGGAGAGAGGGGTGGGGCTTCGGAGTGTTTGGGGTGAATGGGGAGGTATGGGCAGAAGAGTGGGAAGGGTGCGTGTTTTATCCCCCAACAACCCCGCAACATCTCCCCGCATCACCACGACCATTTCCAAGCCGACTTGACTGGAGAGTCAGAGCAGACACATCGACATGTGAAGCCTGAAACACCCAATGTGGGGTCCCGCTGGAGAGAGAGGGACACAAAAATAACTCCAATTCATCATTGAATTTCACACATACATGTTGTTGTCAAAGCAAGTATATAAACACACACACACATACAAATGACAATGAGACTATAAATAAACCAAACATCATTAATCATTAAAGTTATGATAGGAAAAACAGGTCAAAATAGATTTGTCTCCCTTGTGTTTCTCTCTCTCCTCCAGTCTAAAAATATCCTCCAGCCTCCAGCTGATCATGTTGAAAACCTTTTCCACATTTAACCCGCAGCTCTTAAAGCCAAGGAGCCAGAACAGCACGCAGACAGACAGACAGACAGACAGACAGACAGACAGACAGACAGACAAGACAGACAGGAGGCAGAGAGAAAGACAGAAACTGTAAGTCTACAGGTTGTTGGGATGCTGAGTTCTTACTGAGTATAGCAAGACATGTAATGACTCCCACAACTCTTCAATATCAACATACAGAACCCAGTATTGTTTAAAGATATGCTATCAGCATGTTTTACATTGAACTGGACGATGCCAGCAGCATGGGAGAGTTGATAGTGAAACCAATGTTGAGAGTTATTCTGTTCAGGTGTCATTCTGTACAAGTTGAATGTGCAGGAAAGGAGTGGTTTTAGCTTCAGGTAATCAAGTTTATCGTCCACATTGTTACTAATTTATGTAACAATGCCAAACAACTCTTTTTCAAATATAATTTATTGTTTTGCTTCATACTAACTCTCCTATCCTATAAGATCCAGCCACTCCCTTCTGCCCAGCAAAACATCTGACACCCCACCCACCTTCCCATTCTCTCTCCTCCAGACTGTCTATTGTGCTTAAACCTTAGCTTTCCTGCCTTCTGTTCTGCCTGCCTGATTTACCGGCCTGCCTCTCTCATCTCTGCCTCAGACTTAAGTTACACATAAGTTTGCCTGTTTTTTTAAACTTTTGCCTGATAATTGATTCTGAGTAAACATTCAGTCTTTACCCACCTGTCTCTCATTGATGGGTCTCACATCTGGGCCTCAAGCTTGTTTCTCTGCTGAGCCATTACTCAGTGATGTTGTAAAGCAAAATATTGTGACTGATAATTGATAATTGGCTGATGAAGCAAAGTGGTAATACACTCACTGCAGAACTGCAATTGTTTTCCTCACCTGTTATAGGAGACAGAAATTATAAACAGTGAAAATCACGCATCACTATATTTGGTATTAATTTTGAATCTTTGAAAGAAAAACAAATCTAAAGGAAGCCCATAATAAATCTTTCTTTAGAGGTTTGACCCCTACTTCCCCCAATTGTATGTACTTAACCAATCTAAGCTCTACTTTAAAAGATTACTTTATTCGTGACTGCAGTCAAGAAGCAGAGAACTATCCACGTGGTTACAGACTGCCCACAGCACTTCAGTATCCATTAAAATAAACAAAACCGATGTGCATAGAGTTTGAATTCATGATTTTCATAAACTATGGTTATTGTTTATTGTTTAAGCTCTGTCTAGAAGTCTTGGTTTACATGCATACATTACTGAATTTCAGTGACCCATTGGTTATGGACCAGCTGTGTGCACTTACCCTTCTTGTCACCATGTTTTCACTGAAGAATCTGGAGCTCTAGGTAATGTTGTCCTGTTCTGACACTGACCTTTGACGTACCTGTAGAGTTAAAAAAGGCAAAAACTGATTTTTCCCAGTCAGCATCAGAAGAAAATTCCCAAAACATTTTTCCTGTCTGTGGAAAGTTGTTAATGATGGCGAAGAAACATCTTACACACTGACCCCTCTTAAGTCCTGCCTCTTTTTGTCTCCGATCACAGTTGAACAAACTCAAAAGCTCAACTTTCTCCTTTCCTGCACAAATCTGACGATGGTTAAATGATAAAAGCGACTTAGTCGCATTTCAAGTTAGAAAAAAGACAGTTAACTAGCCAACTAATCTAAATGAACCATTGGCTAGCAATCCAGAGTAGAAGCAGAAACCATGCAGACACAGGGAGAACATGCAAACTTCACACACAAAGGCCCCAGCCCAACCTTCTTACTGTGACGTGCCACCCCACTAGCTAACTAATCTATATAAATCATTAGCTACCTAGCAAGTTAACATTAATCAATCTAATTTACATCATTATTAAAATGTGGTTGTTTTTTGACCATAAACGAGTTAATATGTAACATCTATAAATACAAGAAGTACAGGAAAGGAGACGATTGACCAAGGCTTTGCTCACCTAGCACAGAGCAAAGAGGGATGGGGCTTAGAATGGCTCAATTATAGGTTGTTATTTTTATATCGACATCTTATGAGCAACATCAGAAATTTCTGTGCTTAATTCAATATGACTAAGAGACATTGTTTTGGAAAATAGCTGCCTGCACCCTTATCCAAGACACACACTGTCATTGATGCATGCATGGTTACAAAAACACACACACACACACCGTACATGCAGATGTTGACTACTGATTTGGAACCTGTCCACCTGTTTATGAATTTTCAGACTGGCTCCTTTGAAAAGTTGCCCAACCTACTTTAGTCACTGGGTTACCATTTGTTTTTGTTTTTTTGCAGGCATGCTGACAGAAAGTGAGACTGTGTTTCTATGTGTGAAATATGAGGAGCGAAGGAGAAGAAAAGAGTGAAGAAGAGAGAAGATAGGAGAGGGAGGAAGAGACAAGCAGGGAGCCTGGCAAAAAATACTTCACCATTAGGACTGAATTAGGCTTCGTGATTCATCCTCTTCAATTGAGAGACACACATTTCAAATGTCGTAGGATGCTCCATCTCACGTCTGGTAGCCGTTTATACTGTGTAGCACTACACCTTTATACTGTGTGCCAAATTCACTAAAGAAAATGGTGTGAGTGCTGTTTGGGAGGAGGAAGTGTGTGAAAAACAGAGAGGAAAGTTGCTCCATCTACACCCAAATATATGAATGTACCACTAATCTGCTTGTGTAACATTGATTAAAAAGTGGCAGGTTGAACTGGTGGGTGTCGGTCCAGGAGTTGCTTGCTTGCTTGCTACTTCATGGACGCCCTACAACTGCTGCTGACCTCTGACCTCATGGGAATCAATCAGGAAGTCACAAAAAAAATGAAGAAAAATGAGAATGAGAAAAACAAAACAATAACAAGTACACAAGTGCTGCAAAGTGCAGGAAAAAGCTGTGGGACTCAGACATGTGTGATAGCAGGATAAGGCGGGGGACCCACATGGGGAGAAATGTATCATAGAGGACGTCATCAGCACCAATGAAAGTCACGCAGCATTCAGGGGTCATTGCCAAGGCTGACGACAGAGTTAGAGAGACGAGAGAGAGAGAGAGATCCTGGGTGTGACTAAGACACTCTGACCATGGAAAAACAGTTTGCTGTCCTCCTTTCCTCCTCCATAATAACATAAACACACGAGTCAGTCAGCCTGTTTGAGCGGAAATGTTAGTCTTGATAACGAAATGAAAATGTCTCTCCCTCTATACGGCCTATTGAGCTTCAACCCTCCGCCTTTTTTTTTAAGCATGTCAATACAATAATAATACCTACCAAAACATTTGCCTTGGGTGTATCGTGGCCCCTGTCTTTTCCACTTGGTGCATGTGTGTGTCTGTTGTATACACATAGGTCCTTTTAATTTGTTTGATGTCCCCTCCCATCTGCCTCGTGGCTTTCCATTCCGACTTGTAGGCTCGTCTTTCTAGGAAACAGTGGGTGTTTTGGTCTGATGTTTACTATTGGGCTCCAGTAGATGAAGGCAAGCATACACACAGAAAAGAGAAGGATGCAAGGGATCCATTGCCAGAGTAACGCTTTAAACGTATTAAACTCAGTAAAATCAGTGTTGCTTGTGGATTTTACTTGGTTTTATATGTGATTTGTTACATTAACTTAGCTGAATAAACAGATAACTTCCATCTCTCTACTGTTTTGCTTGAATGTCATGTTTTTAATGGTCACAAAAATCCCCAAAGTAAAACAGAAATATCCGAATACACATTTAAATCTTTTCTGAATTTTAAACTCAAACTAAAACAAACTCAGGGAGAACCTTGTTCAGAAGAACCATGACCAGGTTCACTGTGTGGAACCGTTTTTGTTGAGAGTGTGTACAGAGGGATGGCTGGCCAGGTTTTGTTTGAATTTCAAGCCCAGATTAAGGAACCCTGCGTCTCCTCCCCTCCCCCTATTTATTTTTCCATCTCTCCTGCCTAAATGATGTCAATGGAAGCAGAGCTATAATGCTATTTATAGAACCCCCACACACACACCACACACACACACACACACACACACACACACACTCACCACTTACACTCAACATCAACCATCCTCAGCATCACATGCTTGGTTGAGGGATCTGTTGCACACAATAAACCTCAAGAGAACAATCCGCATGAATCGAGCCGCTGAATATTTATGAACAGCTTTGTCACATGTACCCCCTCTCCATAAGCCCCCTTTAATGTGTGTGTGTGTGTGTGTGTGTACTGTATGTGTTTGCTCTCCATGCTTGGTTATTGCCCATACACCCGTACTTCCCTCTGCATGAGAGAAAAAAAAGACAAAGAAAACCCATTAAGAGGGATAGGAGGGATGCGCGCCCCCTGCGTTCATTCTTCTTCTTCTTGCTGCTCTTCATTCACTCATTTCGTGCAGTCATTCATTCATGCACCCCCCCCCCACTCACTCACTCACTCATTCACACAATTCCTCCAGCGGTCTGTGAATGGACGGATAAATGGGATGAATGCGGGGAAGCCACCTGTTCTGATGGTGCGCTGCTTGCTCCTCTTGTTTGAGTTTTGTTTTTGCTTTCCTATTTCTACAGTTGGAATCACCAAATTATGTGCGCGTGCGTGCGTGCGTGCGCTTGGTTGGGGGGGGGGGTCTCAGAGTACACAGTGTTCCCTGGGTATGAGTTTTTGGAGCTCTATGCATAGACCAAATCACCCCCCCCCCCTGTCTGTCTCTCTTTCCACGACTTGTTCTGTCGTTTGACATTCACATGCTACATTACGTAACATAGTTGGGGGGTGGAGGTGGTGACGGTGGTGTGGTGGTGGGGGTTAAAGTCTCCTTCCATCACAAATAAATGCACGGTTTGCTGCACAAGCGTCTTCGATTGAGAAAGAACTCATGAGGTCTTGAGGTCTTTTTTTTTTAAACTGCCTTCTATTTCTGAAAGGCGGTTGTGATAAAAATAAACTGCTCCCCCTCCCTCCTCCCCCTAGTCTCCCAAACACCCCCCCCCCCCCCCCCCCCCCCCCTCCAATCTTTCAGAAAGCTGAATTTTAAATCCGTCCTTCATCACGGGATCGTGTAAATATGAGGAGATGATCACCTCACGGGTTCATCGCTTTCTCGTATGATGATTCCGTCAGAAATCTGTTTAATCGCCCGACTTTAAGCTGATGTAAAACACGAGGTAAATGATGTGCAATTTTCTCTTTGGAGAGGCGGGGATGCGACACATTGTGCTTCTCTTCGGAGATTTGGACTCGTTTTCTTGCCTCTCTTGCCTATAAAGACGAAACCACAGCCTCGTTTCGTTGTGCGTTTGGCCATTGTTGTTCCTGTCGTGTGACAGGAGGAATTAAAGCGTTTTTTTTAATAGATGGTATATACATATAATGCACAGCAGCAGAGAGGGGGCTGCTGGGTATTTATAGCGACACTGTGTACATTCACAGCGGTCACACGTGCAGCAGCCGCTTCCCTGCACTCCTGCTGAAGTTGACATGTAACACTCACTGGCTGCTATATTAGCCCAGCCTCACCAGTGCTGTTACATTTCCCAGCATTGTACATGAGGGGGGCGGATGGTGCGGGTTTTAACATATATATATATATAATATATATATATATATATTATATATATATTATATTATATATATATATATATATATATATATATATATATGAGAAGGGAAGAAAAAGTTCCCTTTTCACAACTGATTTATTTTTCTGCGTGCATCCCGCCCTGCTCTCTGCCAATGACCCGATCCAAGCTCAGGGACCTGAATTAAGAGGCCATCACGATTCCAAAACTGAAAGGCGATGGGGAGAGTTGTGATTGGCGATAAAGCATGGACAGAAATAGCAAATCTTGCAGATCCCTGAGCATCTGATGGCGTGTACCTGACCTTGACCTTGACCTCCGTGTGGAGCATCACAAACAGGAAAATAAGCTTTCCTTGCATCAGGAATATTGTCTTATTAAGTCTGGAGTCATACACGTGAGTCTGCTCAAAGAGAAATGATAATCAAATCAAGTGATGATATCAATCTTTTGTAAAGCTCTCATTGTGGGCGTTTGGTCAACACACTGCCTTTCAATAACTCCCCACTCTAGTCTGCGTGTGTCTTCGCACCCATGGACAGCCATCCAAACAGAGCCCGGTAGTTGTCCTGAAAGGTCACAAGTAAAGAAGATGTGTAAAGCAGAGTCAGACAGCGCATTTTAGCACACACCACCAATCCCCCCTACAATACATCAAGATGACACCATCTAATAAAACACAAACTGTGGAGCTGTAGCACAGGTTTATTTTCTACAATTTATTTTTACATTTTTTATTTAGCATATTATTATATTATACTGATTGGATTGAGATCGTTGGTTCAACCATCCTAACTACATGAACTCTGCATTTGGGCCCTAAGCTGTAAAGACACAACTGTGTTCAGGTGCTGTCAGAATTTTGGGCTTTTTTGAACAAAGAACATTTTGCAATCTGCGCTAGACGTGTGGTGTAAAATCTAATATGTCTGTTTATCATATCACTGCATGGTTCAGCAGTGGATCACATTAAAAGAGAGGCAGTAGTTTGCCCTACAAACACACTCATCCATGTTGTGACGTGTCATCGTCTCTTCCAGGGAGCCAATCTTGGATTAATGTTGAGGCTTTTTTTTTTTTTAAGGCAACACCACTTGTAGGTTGACAATTGAATGCACGTCCACACCTCATCACTACGATACTGTCAACAAAATAATCAAAGCTGAAATTAAACTCCAATAATTTGCAGGACACAAGCACCCATCCCCCTCCAGCCCCCTCCCCAAAGGGTGTAATAAAGTGAGGAAACCCATTGAGTTCCACCAAGTGCTTCAGGACTATTGATTTACCTTCACTTCTACTCTCACATGGACTCGTACAGTCGTTCCTTCCTTCTCTCTCTGAGGGTCGTCTTCGCTTCCTTTCCCGCTGCTGCTGCCGCCACTCCTCCTCCACCACTTGATTATTTTCAGCTCCGCCGTGTGTGTGTGTGTGGTGTGTGTGTTGTGTGTGTGTGTGTGTGTGTGTAAACGCATGTGCCAAGCATTGCCAGGGCTGGCTGACTGACTGACTGACTGACTGGCGGGCTGGTTTGGGAAATACCTGGTCACGATCAATGAGGAGAGGGTTTTTTTTTTAAATCCTGGTTTCATACCGCCCCCTACTGCCCCGAAAAGAAACACAAGCCCTTAAACGCACCATGATGCCTGTACCAAAAAGATGTACAGTATCTGTGCAAACATTACACCAACAGACACCATCCATCAACAACTCGGAGGATTAAGATCACATTAGTAAAATGGGAAGAGTGGATCGCACGATGAAGAAGGTGGTGCAACATAAACCCACTCATGAACTTGACCAAAACGCACACAATGAGAGCTTTGACAAAAGAGTGATATCATCACTTGATTTGATTATCATTTCTCTTTGAGCAGACTCACGTGTATGACTCCAGACTTAATAAGACAATATTCCTGATGCAAGGAAAGCTTATTTTTCCTGTTTGATGCTCCACACGGAGGTCAGAGGTCAAGGTCAGGTACACGCCATCAGATGCTCAGGGATCTGCAAGATTTGCTATTTCTGTCCATGCTTTATCGCCAATCACAACTCTCCCCATCGCCTTTCAGTCTTGGAATCGTGATGGCCTCTTAACTTCAGCGTCCCTGAGCTTGGATCGTGTCATTGGCAGAGAGCAGGGCGGGATGCACGCAGAAAAATAAATCAGTTGTGAAAAGGGAACTTTTTCTTCCCTTCTCATATATATATATATATATATATATATATGAGAAGGGAAGAAAAAGTTCCCTTTTCACAACTGATTTATTTTTCTGCGTGCATCCCGCCCTGCTCTCTGCCAATGACACGATCCAAGCTCAGGGACGCTGAAGTTAAGAGGCCATCACGATTCCAAGACTGAAAGGCGATGGGGAGAGTTGTGATTGGCGATAAAGCATGGACAGAAATAGCAAATCTTGCAGATCCCTGAGCATCTGATGGCGTGTACCTGACCTTGACCTCTGACCTCCGTGTGGAGCATCAAACAGGAAAAATAAGCTTTCCTTGCATCAGGAATATTGTCTTATTAAGTCTGGAGTCATACACGTGAGTCTGCTCAAAGAGAAATGATAATCAAATCAAGTGATGATATCACTCTTTTGTCAAAGCTCTCATTGTGTGCGTTTTGGTCAACACACTGCCTTTCAATAAACTCCCCCCACTCTAGTCTGCGTGTGTCTTCAGCACCATGGACAGCTCATCCAAACAGAGCCCGGTTAGTTGTCCTGAAAGTGTCACAAAGTTAAAGAATGATGTAAAGCAGAGTTCATGACAGCTGCATTTTACTGCACACATCCAATCTCCACCATGTGCATCTAATATCAATCAATCTGTATCTATCCATCTAATAAAACACAAACTGCTGGAGCTGTAGCACAGGTTTATTTTCTACAATTTTATTTACATTTTTTATTTAGCATATTATTATATTATACTGATTGGATTGAGATCGTTGAGTTCAACCATCCTAACTACATGAACTCTGCATTTGGGCCCTAAGCTGTAAAGACACAAACTGTGTTCAGGTGCTGTCAGAATTTTGGGCTTTTTTGAACAAAGAACATTTTGCAATCTGCGCTAGAAGCTGTGGTGTAAAATCTAATATGTCTGTTTATCATATCACTGCATGGTTCAGCAGTGGATCACATTAAAAGAGAGGCAGTAGTTTGCCCTACAAACACACTCATCCATGTTGTGAACGTGTCATCGTCTCTTCCAGGGAGCCAATCTTGGATTAATGTTGAGGCTTTTTTTTTTTTTAAGGCAACACGCACTTGTAGGTTGACAATTGAATGCACCGTCCACACCTCATCACTACGATACTGTCAACAAAATAATCAAAGCTGAAATTTAAACTCCAATAAATTTGCAGGACACAAGCACCCATCCCCCTCCAGCCCCCTCCCCAAAGGGTGTAATAAAGTGAGGAAACCCATTGAGTTCCACCAAGTGCTTCAGGACTATTGATTTACCTTCACTTCTACTCTCACATGGACTCGTACAGTCGTTCCTTCCTTCTCTCTCTGAGGGTCGTCTTCGCTTCCTTTCCCGCTGCTGCTGCCGCCCACTCCTCCTCCACCACTTGATTATTTTCAGCTCCGCCGTGTGTGTGTGTGTGTGTGTGTGTGTGTGTGTGTGTAAACGCATGTGCCAAGCATTGCCAGGCTGGCTGGCTGACTGACTGACTGACTGACTGGCGGGCTGGTTTGGGAAATACCTGGTCACGATCAATGAGGAGAGGGTTTTTTTTTTAAATCCTGGTTTCATACCGCCCCCTACTGCCCCGAAAAGAAAACACAAGCCCTTAAACGCACCATGATGCCTGTACCAAAAAGATGTACAGTATCTGTGCAAACATTACACCAACAGACACCATCCATCAACAACTCGGAGGATTAAAGATCACATTAGTAAAATGGGAAGAAGTGGATCATGCACGATGAAGAAGGTGGTGCAACATTAAACCCACTCACTGAACTCACAGACATTCATCTAACTGAAGGTTCATTTGTGATGTTCATCCGAGCTCTGATTCTGCAAAGACAAACACAACAGGCCCTTATTTATGATTATTTTCGCCCTCTGTGATGAAAAGGATTGGGATGTGATTCAGTATTTATTCCTCTCTTGTGTGCATTCCCTCCTCCGGATCACAGTGTTCCTCCAATACGCCCGAACCCGAGCACAAACACACAAAGAGAGACAAAAAGACATCATGAAAGCTTTAAGTGACTCGTTGGATGGTGGAGGATAAAAATAGATCTGGTTGCTTTGTGAGGAAAACCCTGGTCTGGATCGCCCTCTACAGGGAAGACTCTGCCAAGACGAAAGACTTTCAGCGTTCCATTTTCTGCAATGAAAAGGTGCTGTAATGTTTCAACAGTGTCGTAAATCAACAAAATGTGCAGAAAACCTATATAGCTCATCCATTTTCATGATAAATCAGTTTGATTTTTTTTTTGAAATATCACATGTTCAATGCTAATTCTGTTCAGACTGAAGATGCCTTTTAATTTGAAGTATTTCACTTTAACCTTAGGAATCATTTCAGCTGAACAAACACAACGTCATTCTGCAAGATTGACATATATAATATATATATACATATACATATACATACATATACATATACACACATATATATATATATATATATATATGCTCCATCTTCACGCAGAGCTCATCCGTTTAGTTTAGATCACACTCAAGCTGATTTATTCAAATAAAACTATTTCTGCATGATCTTGTGTTTCATTTCTCATCTGTATCTTTGTTATTTCATGAACATGCGTCTTTTATGTTAGGAGTGTGAGAGCTTCTGTATAACGCTGCCACAATCGATTCAGAAAATTTAGAGTTTGAGCGCCCCTCCTCCTCCAAAGCATCCTCCTACACACACACACACACACACACACACACACACATCAGCACACGCACGTGTCTTTACATGCAGACCTGCAACACTGAGAGCCCTGTGTGTATGTGCATTCTATTTTTGTAAGTTTGTTTTGGACTTTGCAAAGTGTATATGGACATGTTCTTTAGGTTTCCATTTCTGCATAGAGTTTATCAATAAGTGTGTTTTCATTACAGCAGGTCTGGGGACAGCTCCAGGTTCAGAATACCATGTGTTAGGATTATGACCGAATATGGACTGGAGTTGAATTAGGATTCAGGGTTATGCGAGTACCTTTTACAGCTAGAAAAAAAAAAAGAAATGAAAAATGCAAGCAAACGTAACATTTAACCTTTAAAACTTGAAATTACTAAACTGAAATGGAGCAGGCTCCTAACAGCCCAGATCTGTTAGAAATGAACAAATACTAATCTGAATGCAAACCAAAACTTAATGGCTAAAAAGTTGTTTATAGAAGAGGATTTTGCTCAGTCTTAATGTTGATGAAGAATAAAAAGGTCCTCACTGTGTAGGAAAACATGCGTATGACTGAATGTGCGCGTGTGTAAACGTAGATGCCAGATCGCAGGCTAAATTTATCCTCTTCGCTCTTTGGTACCGATATAGGCGAGCACAAATGGAAAGGGGAGGGAAGAGGATGAGGAGAAATGGAGTGGGAGAGTGAATGGATCATGACGACAGGATGAGAGGAGGTTTGGAAAAGGTTTGGAACATGCAAGACAAGGTTTGCATTGAGAAAAAAAAAAAAATCATCTCTGCAGTTTGTAAAACTTTACAAAAACAAGTAAAAGACAAGTTTCATACTTCCATACAAGTTTATGATAAAAATCCAATGAAACATCATTGATTCATACAAAGTAGCATAGTCAGCCAATTCAACTTAAGCTAATAAAAAAAAAAAACAAGATTAAATAAAAAGGTAGAAAGAAATGCATTCATCAACATGTCGCAAAAACAAGAGGATCTTTATCTTTTCCTACAACAATCTGACAAAAAATAATTCAGTTACAACTTGGCAGTCTTTTGTTCCACAAAAATACACAGAATAATATTTTTAAAAAATGAAGGGGCAAAAACATTTAGATTTACTTCAACTATCGCCTTGGCCAAGAGGAGCACAGGGAGGACATGTTAAAAAGTCTGAGCCCAGTGTCTGATATTCTGAAGACAGGAAACCCCCTCCAAAAAACAAACAAAAACAATCTGGATGTGCGAGTCGGAAAGTGAAAAAGACGTGAAGACCGGTTAAAAAGAAAGTATGTGAGAGAGTAGGTGACAAATAGTCCGTCTTGGTGTGGAAAAGATCTTGATGTGACGCAGTTCAATAGGCAACATGTACTGTTTGTGTGTCTCAGTAGATTCGGCCTCGGCTCCGGTTGCCTCTGGCTCCGAAGCCTCGTCCTCGGCCGCCCCTGAATCCTCCACGCTGCTCTGAGGTACAGAAACACAGAAACAGTTCAGTATGGTCACACATAACATTTCTATTTCCTGAACACACAGGACTTCAGATGAACATTATATCTGAAACTTCCCGATCTCCAACCAGAATTTTAATATCAACAAATGTCTGACTGCTGTTACATATGATTTAGTGCGTGGGCAGTGGGGAGACAAGGTGACCGTGTGAAACACTGCACGGGAAGTAAACCATCGTCAGTACACAGTTCATGACTGCAAGTTGAGATTCTTCCATTCAAAGACAAAGCCAGATATCAACAACATATAGAGACTCCAACATCCGAGGTGGACTGACACAAAGTAGGAAAGTGTGCAGTGGTCGGACGAGTCCTCATTTCTAATAGTTAAATTTAACCTTCAGGCCAAAGAGGAAAAGGACTGTCCAGCTCAAAGTTCAAAAGCCAGCATCTGTGATGGTGTGGGGGTGTTGGAGCTCTTGGCAGGATGGGTAAGGATGGTGGCACATTTGTTAAAAAAGGCACCATTAATGCTGAAAGGTACAGACAGGATTTTGAGCAACACATGCTGCCATCCAGACGACATTATTGTGGATCATCGTGAACATGCTGCACAACAGTGTTTTACAAGGGAAGAAAGAAAAGAAAGGTGCCACAGAGTGTTGCTCACCATAGTTAAAATTTCCAATCGTGGCGCTGTACTTGCCGCTGGGGGGGTTGTAGATTTGCCGTGCGTCCCTCCGGGGTTGAGGAGAGATTTGTTTTTTTGTGCTGCCACCGGAACCCATCTCCTCACCTGATGGGCGCTTAGCCCTACAAATACAAAAACAATACATGATGACCCAGTGAGGCAACAAGGACATTCAGCTGCTGTGTCTATGGTTTCTTTCTATCACCTTCAACATTCACGACAAGAAGTTTGAGCAGACTTACGCTACTGCCTCGGTCTTCTGGACAGGTTTCCAGGACAGAGTGACTGTGCTCTTGAATGATGGAGGGTTGTGGAAGAGATCCTGGAAACAGAATACAGATTGAGAGACAGATTTCAAAAAGAGAACAATGCAGAGTTTATATTTTATTGTCCTGATTGACTAAGTGACCAGAAAAGAAAGAATCCATGTACAAAAAAAACAAACATACTGGCGTTCTTATTTTTCTGTGTCTAAGACCAACACCTCACCTTGATGAGGACGTTGATGTTGTTCGTGATCTTGAGGGCCACCACTTTGATCTTGTTCTGAGCACAGACACAAAAGACAAGTTAGTGTTTGATCAGTGGAAGCTGATTTGTTCAGCTCTGTCTTCCACTCAAGCTGGGTGTCATTTAGCATCCGCCCCATGTACGAAGTCCAGTCCAGGCCCGACCTGTGGCTCTTTCCGTCATGTCAGTGCCCATATCTCTCTCCCCACATTCCTGTCACTCTTCAGCTGTCTCTATTGAAAATAAAGCTTGAAAAGTCCAACAAAAAAACAAAACAACCTTCCACTCCAACTTCCAACCAAACTTAAAGTGACAGCAGTCATAGTTACCTCTTCTGTCTTCAGAGCGTCTCCTGTCTTGCCTTGCAGTGCTACTCGCAGCTGTCTGATGTAAACCTGCAGGCCTCTGGCAAAATACTGTAACCTGTTAAAACACAAACAACATTCAGTTCCATGTGAAATGACCACAGTGAGCTTTCCTGTCAATCCAGTTAAACCATCAAACACACACGGCTTGTTCATGATCACATTCCATTTCACCAATCTCACTCTGAGGGCTTTCTGTGGGTCACTCTCTCACCTGATCTTGAAGTCTTTGAGGCGCTCAGCATCAACTTTGTCGAGGAGGAAGTCTGGCAGCTTCTTGCCTAGCTGGTGGAAACCAAAGAGGAGACACTCCACGTAGCTGAACTGCAGTTTTGGCTCCTCGTTTGCTGAGTTCTCCCCATTCTCTACTTCTTCAGGTGGCAGAGGCATAAACTCCTACGCAGACAGAAAGAAACATGGAAAAATCAGCAATGGAACCTTTTTGTGAGCCCCTGTTTAAGTTAAAACAACATGAACCATTATGATGTACTGGAAACAAGGGATAGCTTCTTAATATAACAGTGTTGTTATGTTGTGGATCCTGCACAATAAGTTAGTGTTGTAAATCAACTGATTAAAACATCCTCTTTGTATGTTACAGATAAACATACAAAAACATATTTCAACAAACCCCCCCCCCTGCACTGACTGCAGGTGCTTAGAAGGAAGGCTTCATATATCTAGACAAGATGAAACAATATTTTCAAATAAAGTGAATAAATCAGGCTGTTTTATGTCACAAAAACTGCTGTTAAAATATCCGGAAGGTGAAACCTCAGTTGGCCACAGTAGGAAGCCGACTAAGAGGAAGTTACATGTGTGCAACAATATGAACGGAAAGCAAACAAACACTAAAAAGAGCAGCAAAATCTCAGATCACGGAGAAACTGCCAATGTGTATTTTGACTTGGACTGTCCAACAACAACAAGCGGACAGTCCGTTCTCACCAGCAGCTTGGTAAACAGCATGTTGAGGTTGGCCTCCAGTTTCTCCATATCTCCACAGAACGGACTCATCTCAGCCAGCAGCTTCAGCACCTACACACACACACACACACAGCTTTAGCAGATCCCCTCTCACACTGTAATGTGCATTGCTAATTAGAAACAGTGTTGCGTGGTGCAGACTAATGACCCATTAACAACATGCAGTTGGCTGACACCTCTGACAGTTGGCTGCCACGCTGACTTTGTTTACTACTACAAGCGCTCACCAAATGTCAGACATTAGGAGTATCCGCCTCACACCAGTGGCCGTATTCATCAGGCCTTTCAGGAGTGATTCAGGCTGAACACTGGTGCTCACTTTTGTTATTATTATTTTTTTTTTCTTTTTCAAATATGGTATGATGTTGTTTTATATTAAATAAATGTAAAAAGTGCTCACTTTACACGAAACAGTAAAAAGAAGAACTCACCTCCAGCTGAATGTCCAGCTCGGCCACAGGACTTGTCAGGGTGCTGAGGTTGGGCAGGACGTGTTCACAGAAGTAGGTGACAAAGCGTGTGGAATGGACATTTTTCTACAATAGGGGAGAAAATTATGATGAATTTACTAATTTACTAATTCACTATGATTAATTGTCATAGATATATATATAAAAGCCTATGACCAAACAGAATGTGTACTGTGTGTGGAGATTTGCTGATTAAACAATTAAACCATCAAGACAAGATTTTGTATCATAATTGTCTATATCCTGTTTCAAATATGCCAGTACTCAAATATATATAATATAACATATACATAACATTTTGTGGTTCCAGGTAATTAAAAGATGTAACTTAGGCTTAAGTGATTAGTGAACTGTGATTAAAGTATGTTTTAACATTACCTGCAAAAAAAGATTGAGAGATTGACGGACAATGAAAAGAGCATTAGTTGAAGCTCTGTTTTGATATATAATATATATCCCCATGCATAATTTTTTTTGGACACCCTCAAACTGCATCCAAGCTGCTGGATACAGCTACAAGCAGGAGTCAAAGATCCAAGTCCAAAGATGACTTTTAGCTTATTAACATTGTCTCATTTCATCCATTATACTAGCCAGCTAGCTAACACAAACCCCTCTATACACGCACGCCCAGAAAACTGATCCGGAATCAATAAGAGAACTGATAAAGGATCAGTCAGGTAAGTAGAATAGATAATGGCATTGGTATTAATACAATCCCACATTACAATTCTTGCTAAAATCATTTTTGCACTCCAACTTGTACCAAAACAAAATAATAAAAAGAAGAAGAAAAAAAAAACTCTCAGCTGCGGTTTCTATTTAGACATGTGGTTCGTGAACTTGTTGTGGACATGAAGCGTGTTGGTTGTACTCACCGAGAAAAGGGGCAGGGCCTGGCGTGTGCACTGCAGCAGGCGGTCAACAGTGTCGGGGTCAGCTGGGTTGAGAGCCTGTTCCAGGAAAGCCTGCTCCACCACAAGCTCCACCAGCTGCTGCCGCCCATTCACTGTCTGCAGCACCCGCAGGCCCGACACAACACGCATCAACAGCACAAACTCTTCTCCCGTCACATCCTCCAGCACCTGAGGATGCAGCAGGGAAGAGACGGATACACTTTATTAGCATGTGTACACTATTGTATGTAGGGCTGGGTATCGATTCAAATTCCAAGAATCGATTCGATTACGATTGTCAACACTGAGAATCAAATATCATAATCCAATCCAATCCGATTCAGGTTAGTGTTATTAAAACCATTTTTTTGGTCGCCTGAAGCCCTCGTTTTCAACAACGGAATACGGGCGCATATCTTTGCAAATGTAACTCGCAATCGCCTCAGTTATTTTAAGAGTTTTCCTTGAGTGTTCTTTTGTCTGTAGTTTTATTATATTTCCAGTGAATTTCCATTTTCCCACGTTCATGAACGCATCATAGTAATTCCGACGGCCATTGAACGCACCTCGCATGTGAGAGGCAGTAGTGTAGTTTAAACACCTGCACCCGTTTCAATTCAATGACGTGACTAGTGGGGTTAAAGTTCACCGGGGGAAAATGTATTAAAATTTTAATTTAATTAAATCGATCTTTGGATGTACGAATTGATCTTAAGGAATTAATATGCAAATTGATTCAGAATTGGAAAATCGATTTTTTCGACACAGGCCTAATTGTATGAACTCTAAAATGGTGTCAGTATGAAAACCAGATGTGTTTTTTTGGGCAATATGTCAGCTGATATTTCCCATTCCTAGCTTTCAAATGGCAACTAAACCCATGGCCAGTTCTATTATATTTTGCTGACAAATTTCACTGTGAGTTTCACAAAAACAACGCCAAATTTTAGAACAGAAAATAACAGAATATACACAGTGAAGTCAGCCACAGCCTGAACAAAACACATCCCATTAAAACATCCTCATTCTCATCATATGGTACAGATTACTCATCTATGATCAAAGGGCAATAATCAGTTCTACACTATATGCTGACCTTCTTTGTCTCTGCAAAGACGTATTCTTCCACCTCCTTTGTCATGACATCTTCCGGCAGGGTCTTCAGCTTGGCTGACAGAAACTTGATGGCCCTTTCCCGCACTATGTCCTCTCCCTGCAGGATCTGAGAGAAGAGGCCCCCAAGAGTACCTGGACAGCGAGACGGCAGTAGATGGGATTATATCAACGCGGGCAAAGATTTACAAAACAATGGGAACAAGAACCCAAACTGTGAATCTGCGATGATCAAGCACACACCAAGCTAACGGATCATCATATTATGAGGTGAGACAGTTTTCAGTGGGAGAAAGCAACACTTACCTTTAGCATCTATCTTAAAGATAGAAATAAGTGCTGCATTCACTTGGTTGAACTCTGCTGTATCATCTGAAAGCACAATTACAGATCATTTAGTCACCACAAGTAAGGATTTTTATTAATTATTAGATCAGTATAAATCACTTATTTATATTATGACCCACTACTGCCTGTGAGTTTGTTTTCAAAAATAAAATTAATGCATTAAAAAGGATATTAAACATCTCCTATGTTTAGTTTGAGCCATCACACACCTGTCTGAAGGAGCTGGGTGAGAATGTCTGCAACTCTGAGGATGTTCTCGCCAGTTGCGAACCGCGGGAGCTCCTTGATGGCCTGTCGTCGGATCTGGACAGAGACAAGTTCACACAGGGGGTGTTGTTATGAAAAATGACTTGTGAGTCAATACACTCGTAAAATTCTGCAACTGCCCTTGACTAGTGCTAGTACCCATGCACTCCTGTGTCCTCCAGTACTCACCGACACATCCTCATCTTCACAGAGATCAAGCTGAGCATTGATGGCTGCGTCGGCCAGTTCTGGAAAGCTGCTGAAGAACTTGGGAATAAACTGTGCTGCCAGGCGCTTCTCCTTCGGGCCACCCTTCACGCCATCCAAGATGACTTGGTATGCATCTTTGTGCTGCAGATTCAAAGACAGTACATCAATAAACATGTGCGAGATACATAACGCAGCTAGAGACTTTGAACCAAAACACGCTGTTCTGCAGCACTCAGCGGAGCGGTGGTTAGGGGTGGCACGGTACATGTATTCGTACTGAACCGTCACGGTACGGGGGTCACGGTTCGGTACACGCATTTTCACGGAGAATACACGGTACAAAAGATTGATGTTGAACTGAACGCGGAACTATCGTTTCACAAGGGAGTTCTTTCAGGACACATTTGACCTTGCACATGCAAACTCTGATTG
>NC_040024.1:13535317-13631875 GCF_000972845.2 Larimichthys crocea
TAAACGTGAGCTTAAGTGAAAAGAAGGAACAGCTGCAGTTTGCAGGAGTGTGCTGTCGTAAGACTGTGCAGAGCTGATGTATTGACCCAATGCTGGTTGTGTGCTGTCTCCCAGGAGATAGCAGAGGAGCTAGGCTTCATGTCCTCTGATAGCTCAGAGGAGGAGGTGCTGACCACCAGGGTGGTCCGACGCAGAGTTATCATTCAGGTAAACAAGTATGATGCTGCTTGTGCAGCATTGCTCTGTGGAGTGATGCAGGGTTAGTGGGTAGCAGAGGTGTAGTGCTTGTTGTGTTTTTTTTTTAATGCTGGATTTGAGTCACCGGGTTAATCGTACACTACAGAACATCCAACACTTACATCTGCTTGGGTCAAAATGACTTTCAGCAACACAGCAGCAAGATCTAGGTGTAGGAGGACCTTTAAACCATATGTGTTCTTTGTTGTTTTTTAATTTACTTTCTTCACGTGTGTCATCTTTGTATTGTTATAGATCTGTAGATTCAGTACTGAAAAATTAAAGCCGCAATGTGAAGAATTTTGGAGAGGCACCTGGCTGCAGACCTCCACTGTCACGCACCTACCTCCACTGTCACGCACCTACCTCCACTGTCAGGCCCGGAAGTGATGACATTTTTTGGGGGGTGGGGAAGTGGAGAGGACATTTTGAGAGGGTCATTTTCATTTTCAGATGAAAATGATTTTCAGATGCCTCACTGAGCAGGTTGGTCCGTTGCTGCGTTACGTTAACGTGTCCGCCATATTGGATGTGGCAGCTCTGCCCGTAAACTAATACAAGGAAATGGACTGAACTTTATAAAGCGCCTTTCTACAAAGTTCTTTAAGTTAATGTCTCTTATACACCCATTCACACACACACTAATATATCTGGGAAACAAACAGGCACCAAAAACAACGTATGTAACTTTTAAAGTGATGATTATAAATGTTTACTCCTTATGTAAGCACCAAACCAACGTATGTATTTTTCTAATGCTGAGTGTTTACAGCTACTAATGTGTGTAACACTGTTACTGTGATGATAAATATTGAAATATTTATATTTAACATTTAATCTGTGTCTATAATAACCAGATCCTGAAATGTAGATGTGACATGAGGGTTTTCTGAATGTGTGTGTGTGTGTATATATATATATATATGAGTAATACCTTAAGAGAAAATGTGCACTGACCAAACAAAAGTTTACTATAAAAACAATATATACAATAGACCGGGAATTGAAAGATTTTATATCATTGTTTACTAATTAATTCATTTGTGAGGAAAACGATTCAACCGGAAGTGCATTCACGAATTCACGATTTTATTTTGAAATGTATCCCTTGCATTTCTGGGCCTGACAGTGGAGGTGCCTGACAGTGGAGGTCTGCAGTCAGCATCTCTTGGGAATTTTTTGAAACATTTTCAACATTGGTGCCCCCTTGTGGTAATGTCAAGAAAGAAAGGTTTACAGTGATGCATGATTCTACACATTCAGGCTTTAAAATGTTTTTTTAATGTCTTGAAATACTCTCTAACACGTCAACATGTTGACTGTTCCCTCTGTGCAGTAACATGAACATGAGTGTGTGTTCTGTCTCTTACAGGCGGATAACCTCCCGGATATCCCATCACAGACTGTCACAGAGGAGAAGTACACAGACGAGCACGGCAACATAGTAGTTAAGAAAGTAAGGGGACACTCGAGAGCGTGAACGACTTCAAACCATCCGAACACTGACACGGTTTTACAGCAGAGCTGTTCTCTTTGTCTCGTCCGTCAGATCACACGGAAGGTGATTCATAAATATGTGTCGGCTGATGGCATGGAGTCACAGGAAGTGACCATCGAGGGCTCTCACCAGGAGACGGTACAGATCGAGGAGGGAGACACCGTCTCCAGAGTGGTAAAGAGAACTGTGCTTCACAGTGAGGGAGACCAGAGAGAGGTCAGTGCCATCGATGGTTCAATCACAACAGTATGTACAATGTACAGTCCTAATTCTAAAGATGATTTATTATGTGATCTTGTTGTTGCTCGTTGCATCTTTGAGACTTGTATTTATTTGGTCATGAAGAGTTCTTTTGCTGCACTCGAGAGTTGTGTGATGTTTGGAACACCAAATACCAAGATGCACTTCACCTGTAACCACTGAAACTGCATTCTTTAACATTACCTGTGTGGTGTATAGACACTCACACATTTGAAAGGTAAAATGAAAGCATGTTTAATTGCCAGATTTCTACAAACGACTAGCTAGATAATGTCGTTGGGGTTCCATGTTTGCTTTGATGATCGGTGTGCATGTCTTCAACGAGCTGAACGTTTCAAAGAAGTGCAGCGTTCATAAAACAATACATAATGTTATTTCTGTTATTTGTAATGTGTTCAGGTCTGAAGTCTTCAGTCTTGTGTTGTGTGTTAATGACACTGGTGTTGCCTCGTCATGTATGATGTAGCATACAGCTATCTTATCTTATTTTGCATTATTTGGCCATAAACGTATACTAAGGGGGATTCTGGGGCTGAGTGACAGCACTGGAAACATAAAGTACGTCATACACGTCACAGCTGCTTTCTTCACGTCTTGTCGTCGTCCCTCCAGCTGACCTTCTCGGAGCCCTTGGCCCTGGGCGCCGCCACATCGTCGGATTTCGAGGTGGAGCCAGTTCAAGGCCGAAAGGTCAGCAAGGTTGTCAAGACGACGGTGGTGAGAGGCGAGAGGAAGGAGAAGCAGACAGGAGACCCGTCGCTGGCTGCAGACCTCCCCTCAGCCAGAGAGGACTTTGAGAAGGTCAGTGTGTTTGGTGATGATAGAGTGTATCTTTACAGGTCCTTCCACGACATGCTGATATATCTATCATATCAGGTTTCCAGTCTTTGTCTTTCCTTTCTCCTCCCTCGTAGGCTTTGAGTTACGCTGGAGGCTTCGGGAAAGTGCTCGTGCCTCATGTAGTAGAGACAGAGCTCGTGCAGGACGACGGTTCTGTGATTAAAAGGTTGGACGGCAGCATGGGAGTGCACAAATACACTGATGGACATTTAGGCATGGTGTGACTGCACTGCATCTGCTAACCTTTCATGATTTGACATGTAGAGAAGACCGTCAAAGACTTTTACTGCTGTTTAACAAAAGCTGACAGCAGCTTTAAAGCTTCTATCTGTGGAATGTTTCTGTCCGTCCTCCACATTCCTCTGACAGGAGAAGTCTGTGTTGAAAAATCGTGTTGCTTTCAGCAAGTGTCATTATGAATGTTACCACTGGGGAGCACTAACATTGAGGATTTTTTTAGTAGTGGCTCCAGTTTGACTCAAAGTTTGACCCAAACTGTACATTTTGATTGAAAGTTGCAGATCTGCTTCCTGTTTGAAGTCGTGTGTGAACAGTTTTAACACACAGTGTGCGATTATCTTTCTTCTAATGTCCTGTCTGATTGGTCATGTGATTGTGATTATTATCATTATCTTATCTTATTATTTAATGTTGCAGCTTCATGTCTTCAGTAAAAAGTTTGTAAATACAGAACAGTTTGGACTGATGAAGTAGTTTCTTACAGACGATGAACCTGGACTTTAGGTTTCTCTGACATACAAGCGGGCCTGAAGTTAAAGAGAAGAGTATGGAAGTCAACAGCTGTCAATATTAAAATGAAATGATTTAAGCAGAGTGAATCCAAATGACATTTTAAATGTAAATGTTTTGTTCATGTGCATGTGGACTGATCATGAATGATTCCATTTTTTTTTCTCCAAAATATATTTATTGGTTTTTATTAGTATTACAGAACAATTACACTACTGCAACACTTCACAAACAGAACCAACAACAATCACTCACGCACACACACACCCACACACACAAACTTGCACAATATTAATGTATAGGTTTGCCAAATCAAAGCAAGAGAGAAAAAACAAAACAAAATAAAATAAAATGTAATAAGGGTCCCCCTTAAAAAACATTTAAATATACACACAAAAGAAAAGCAAATAAATAAATAAATTTACATTCCAGATTCTACAATGCTCATATATGGTTCCCAGAGATGCACAAACTCTTTCTGTTTTCCTTTAGTAATATATGTTAGTCTTTCCAGTCCAAGGCACTCTGATAGTTCCTTTATCCATTGTTTCATAAAAGGTGCATCTGCACTCTTCCAATTAAGTGCAATCGAATGATTCCATTTTAACGTTGACAGGTCTGGCTGCCCACTCACAGTGATCGCTGGGGTGAGCGGCATCAGTCCATCTGAGTCACATAACGCCTCTTTTTTTTTTTTTTTCTTCCTGCAGAAGCCAGATGCGTAAGTCGCGAACCCAGAAGAGGACTGTGGTGAGGGATTCCCACGGGAAGCACGTGCACCTGGAGCGTCTGGACGACACCCCAGACGCCCTGCAACCCGACGCACTGCAGCAGCACCTGCACCGACTGCTCCAACGCTACTGCGAGGACAACAAGGAGAGGGAGGAGGACGAGGAGGAAGGAGACGAGGAGGAGGAGGAGGAGGAGAGCCTTGACTGAGCAGCTGCTTCCACTGATCCCCTCCCAACATCTTTCACTTCCTCAGATGTCAGAGCCGCTTCTCGTTGTCCTCGCTGATCACTGGATTAACGTCTTTTCTTTCTTCCTCTTTTCTTTTTTTGTCGAGTAATGGAACAGTATTTTTGTGCTTTAACACTCTTCCTTCCTTCCTCCCTTCCTTCGCGTTGTGTTTCATTTGCTGTTTCTGTGACCAAAGATAGCGCTGTTCATTTTTAGGAGTTCTCTTTTTACCCGTTTCGGCTGCTGCGGTGTGATTTTACGGTACGACGCAAAGTCTGAAGCATGTCAGTGGATTCGCCTCACGCACAGGGCCTCTTCTTGAAGAACTCTTGTAAACATTTGTACATAGAGGAGATGATAAAATCATGCTTGGACTGGGAGGGGAAAAAAATTCAAAGCATTTAATACATCAGCCCACCTAAACCTGCTGTACGTGCACCGAATCAGCTGGAGAATGGTCACCGTACAGATGAGATTACCGTTCCACAGGAGGAGTGAATGTGTGCACCGTCCTGGACTCTGCCTGCTGACCCGTTTACAGGCTGCGTGATCACACCTTTTATCATCCCATGATGCATCTGTCCATTTTTCTTTGTTTTGTTTTTTTTTACGTGTCTGTCCTTCTAATGTGTGTCATGTGATCCGTCACAGAGCTGCCACCTCTGTGTGTACATACAGCGTGTTTATTGAGAAAGAAAGTAGTGACAAGAGACGAGCACTTAACCCCGCCCTGCCCCCGTCTGTTTAACCCTCCACCCTCACACGTGCTGCTTCAACCTCACCTCCAGCTGCTGTCCAGCATTTAACTGTCCTCCACCGAGACCCGTCCTCTTCTGTCAACAAATCCCACGAGTGGAACGTGGAACACGTGTGATTCATCTGAGCTCCAACGTTCAAAACACATTGTAATAACGCATTTAGTTTCAATTAGTGGATTTAAAGGAGAACCTATGTTCCCATTTTACTACTGGTTATGCTATTGGATTGTGGGAAATGTAGGATTTAGGAGTTTGGTCTTCACCGCTTTACTTTTCTTTTTATACATAACGTCCATAAAGTCCAACAACTTCATGGACGTACATGTATAATTTAGCACTTCCCTTTTACCTTTCATCACGGCTCATATCAGGAGAAAATGTATTTATTTATTTCTTCAGAAGATTTGATCTCATGACTTCAGCCTGCTTTTAACCCATCAACACGTGTCAACATGTTTTGAAGTGAACTGTTCGATACTTTCCCCTTTAACGCTTCACGTGTTTCTGTAAATGAATGGGCTCATCATCATCATCACAGGCTGACTGTGGAGAGGGCAGCTCATCTCATGTCACCTAACCTTGTCAGTAATGAATGCAATATAAAAAAAAAAAGGTTTGCACCCATTAAGCACGTTAATTTATTCTTAGTAAATCAGCCAGAGCACAATCCGCCGCTGAAAATAGTCCCCCAACAGAAACTACAACGAGCAGCTGACTGAGCCTTTTTTTAAACTGAAACTATATTTGTGAGAAGTTTTTACAGATTTCTATCGTCAGTGGGAAGCAGTGAGCTTTGAGTGTTCAGGAGGTCAGACAGCAGAGAGAGGTGGACCCTCACATTGTTGGCTTTTCATGGGGTTTGTTGACAGAAAGAAAATCTAAAAACGCTGTCTGCACAGGCGTCACGTCTGCTGTCTGACGCCTGCGCAGACAGCCGACGTGACGCCTGCGCAGACAGCAGACGTGACGCCTGTGCAGACAGCAGACTTGACGCCTGCGCAGACAGCAGAGGTGACGCCTGCGCAGACAGCAGACGTGAAGCCTGCGCAGACAGCCGACGTGACGCCTGCGCAGACAGCAGACGTGACGCCTGCGCAGACAGCGTTGATTTGGCCCGTTCTCTATCAGAGGCCGACTTCCTCTGACTTCACTCATCACATACGCACTTCCTTATTTATTTATTGCTGTCCATTTGTGATCCGTGTTTACTCCAGCTCATATAAGCTGAGAGTGATGTGTGTGAGTGAGAGTGTGTGTGTGTTTGAATGTGTCCTGAAGCTAAAGACTTTCTTTGCCATCGTAGACAAACAGGATGTGACTGAAGCCGGTTGAATTGTGTACAGACTGATGAAGTATGTTTTGTGTTCATCTACAGCTGAGACTTTATGTAACAAAACGATCCTCACGTTGCCATTTACTCTGAGTGTGATCCAACGGAAGAATAAAAGAAACGTCAAAAAGAGACCATTGATTTGATAAACGAGCATCTTGTTTCCATGGTGATAAGAATATTATACATATTACAGTGCAAATATCTACGCGGGCATGTATGACTTTATCAAATTATTACTAAAAAATAAACCTGAAACGCTAACAAGGCATAGCAGCTGCAGTGTGTACATGGCAGAACAATAAAACTGTACATGTGTCAAACGTGACGTCGTGTCGTTCTTTAGCAGCTGACAGGAAGTCAAACCTCCAGACTGACTGAAACATCCTGGTCATGTTGTGATGTCACAGCAGCACGTTGTCCTCTGATGAAGAAGGTTCCAGAAGACCACCTCAGACTGTCAGTTCAAGTTCACATGAAGCCTTTAACTGATTTTTTTTCTGCAGAGAGAACTGTAATAACCTCTACAGGACAGTGAGACGGACTGACAGACATCCAACTGCAGGAAAAAAAGCTTAATCAGAACTAAACCATCCACAGCTTACCTGTGCTGTGACTAAACAGCATGATCATACAATATTATACAACAAGCAGGTCCGACCAAGCAATCTGATTGGTCAACTAGACATTCAGGACACGTGACTCATCATTAAATATGTGTTCCTTTATGGTCAAGAGAAGGATCATGAAAGATACTGAAGTCAAACTAAAGAGAGTGAAAGGTTCATGTTTATTCATCTTTCACATACCGTAACTTTTAAACAAACTGTCATATTCATGACTGCACACAGGAGTCATGTCCCTCCTGATGGACCCTGGGTGGATCAGATTCATGCATCCATCGTCTATCATCCATCTCCATCAAACAGTATGAGATAAACATGAAGCATCATCAGAGGGATAACTCTGTTACTCTGGATCTTTAGTGTTAACTCACACTGCACTGAGTATCTTTGTTGTCCTGTTAACCTCCATCACTTTCTGTCTTCAGGGACAACTTGACTCTTGTATTATTGTATAATCATGCTGTTTAATCACAGCACAGGTAAGCTGTGGATGGTTTTGTTCTGATTGAGCTATTTTCCTGCAGTTGGATTGGATGTCTGTCAGTCCATCTGTTGTTTGTCCATCGTTGGAAACAGCCCTTCCACTGACAGGTTGGTCTGCTCGTCTGCATCTTGCTGTCCTGTAGAGGTTAAGGTAAGATGTGGTAGATGATTCTGTTCTGATCTTTGGAACTTCTCTGAACAGGTCACTGCTCCTTCACTCACATGTCAAACAGTCCAGATGTGGTGGATGAAGTACTCTCATCCTTCACGTTCTAGTTAAACACTAAAATGTCTCCTGACATTAATGCATTAACATGGGTGTTTCCCAAACTTGGGATTGGGTCCCTTCAAACGGTTCAAATCTTTTTATTTTTTGTGAAATGTGTGAAAATTTGACCTCATTGGTCAAACCGTGACTCTTTGGTGAAACTCTTTCCAACTCATCTCAAACATTTGACACTGGTTCAATCTTTAGCATTTGTATTTCAAGTTTATTATATGATTTTGTAAATGTAAAATCTGAATCTGAAAAGTAACTATAGATGTAAGATGCTGTAAATAGTATACGTATATAGTATAAAAGAGAAACATCTCAGATTGTGTTTTTTTAAGGGCGGTGTTTGTTGATTCATAGTTCTTTTGCTACTTACCATGTCTGCCAGGTGTTCAACAGACAAAAGTAGTAAGTGTCCCACCACTTCCTGTATTTATCAGTGTCACTGGTTTCGCTCAAGTATGTCAGGGGAGGTAAGTGACCTTAGCAGTTGTTTGATTTACAATCTGTTTATGTTGGTTGTAGTGTAGGATTTATATTAAACAATGTGAAAGTGTCTATATAGTGAGTTTAGCGGGAATAGAACTAGATCAAGTAGAACAACTGTCATTTACGTGTCTAAGAAGAAGTGCAAGTTTATTTTGCATGTCACATAGTGCCACTTTTTGCTTTACCTGCACAGCAAGTTTTTCGCATCTGTGTCCTACTTCAGCCATTCTGGCCTTCCCCACATGTGTCAATAAAAGTAAATAACAGAGGACCTAATATTGAGCCCTGTTGGACACCTTTAATTTTAACGTTTAGATGCTGGCTGTAGTTCTTCCAGGAACAGGAAAAGAAGACTAAATGAAACAAGTACAAACAAAACATTTGGCATAAATCACACATTTTATTTGATATTTCTTAAACATACATCAGGCTTGTCCCATCATGGTAACATTATATACCAGTGTCCCATCGGGGGTTTCAACACAACTTAGAAAGATAAAAACAAAGTGTGCTGTGTGAGGGACAAATGTGATTAAACAAAAGAAAGCAAATAGATTTCTGAACAAGAAGAATCTCAATATCCTTAAACACAAACAGAATCATTAGTGGACACCCTGTGGCTTTATGTTTGAACGTGTGTTTTTTTCTGTCATTTCCCAACATCCTGACCTGAAGTGTTATACAATCTGAACCTCTAAGTGATAACAATCCCCTTTCCCTTTAATTCAACAGTGACACTAAAATAACATCATAGAGTATCTAGAACAGCTAATTCAATTCCCCCATGGTAAAGAATGAATGAACCAAAGTGAGTTTCAGCTGAATTTGGCATTCCTGTCAGTGTCATCACCATGCCTCTGCTTTAGTCTTGTCCAGTGTAAAACATGGTGCTGTAAAAGACTGGCCCGCACCAGTCAAAGAGACAATAAAGGAGGGAATCACAGACGAAGGTTGAGAGGGCCTAAAGGAAAGCGAGTGGAGGGACGAGCATCAATATCACAATATAAAAAGTAAACAACAAAACAGAAGTGATAAAATTCACATAATCAGCTCCTCTCTGTATGAAAATATGATGCGACTGTAAAGAGTCACAGGATGGCCTTAAAGAATTCTATGGATCTCTACAGTTTACATTCTATCATAAGAGACTGCTCTGTAAAGACGGTGGTCCAAAGTAAAACACGCTTCCACTGATTTTTCCCTTTTAAACATGTAGTTAAAATTCCTAGCAAACATACTTAGTTCCAATGGCAAACCAGAAAAAACAGATTTTAAAATTAGCCAACTCAGTTCATATGGATACTGCTAAAGATTAAGTTAAGAGAGCGAGTTACATCAATTACTCAAACCTATACGTCACCAAAACAAAAGCAAGCGTGTGCCTGAGCATTAATAGATGGCCGGTCTGAAACGATACATGATAAAAAGCAGATATGTGATATATTGGTCGTCGTGCCCGAAAGGCGAAGAAACATCACAACAGCTCATGAGTTCTCAATATGTGCAATATTCAAATGAAAAACTGTCACTACATGATGACTGGAACGTTCACATAATTCACCAGCCCAACTGGAAGGACTGGCTCCTGTGAAAACCACTTCTATTTAAAACATACTGATCTAAAAAACCTTGATAATAAAACATGCTGCAGATGGCAATATCCCAGAATGAACACCACACACTCTCACTACAAAATGATTTTGTCAGACGTGAAGTTTTCTTCCTCATTTTTTTTTCTCTCCCCCAAACATGTAAAATAATCTTCAGTCCAGCAGCGACAATATGTAAACAACACACTGAGAGGGCGGAGCTCTAGCTATCATGGGCAGGGATTGGCTGAGGGGTCTGATGGACACTTGATAGGCAGGGTCTGTTCAGCTGACTGCTGTAGGCTGGAGGGTTTGTAGTCAAAGATCGTCCTCTCAGCTGAAACAGAAATCACATGAGGACTCATCAGTGCATCAGAGAACATTAAAAGAACAAACAGAAAATATCTGTTAGAACAGAATCTCAAGTCATTCATCAAAAACTACTTATGGGAATAGTAGGAGTTGGTTCACTAGATAAGCAGTAGGTGGCGCCAATTCTCCACTCAGAAAAGCAGAGGAAGAGGGCATGTTACGTTCTTTTCATTTCATGCAACATCTCACACACACCTTCACTGCTTATGTACTGATAAACACACCTCAGTGTTTCCTTTGTTTAACTTATGTGTTTTTGAGTTGTTAAACAATAAATCACTTTTACTTTGCCTTCAACCTGCATCTGTTGTGACAGTTTTATCTGCTCTGCTTTTTGGTGAGCGTAGACGAGAAGGTACAAGTGCTGAGCAGAGATTGTTTAGTCAGTCAAAAGTAGACCACGGAAGCAGATGTGACCTGTCAGGTAAAAGTTTAGGCTGTGTTTGAATAAACACTTCATCTAAACACTGATATCTAATCCACAAGCCTTTGAATTTATACCTGCTATAAATGAAGGTTCACCTGATCTCAAGTCTGCCATCGCTGGGTCAGTTTTATATGCAAATTAGGTGGGCGGGGCTGGCAGTTTTTAAACCACAAACTGTGCATGGCAGCTCAGTGAAAGGAAGCTGTGGTCTGACTGACTTTAAATGAAGGCAGATCACATTCTGATGAAGGAACATTTACCTGGACTGTATAAAGTTCAATTCAGCATTATGTAGACTCATGTCATTAAAAGTCTACCAGGAACAACAAGGACGGGTGCTCTTACTTGGTGGGGATGGTGGGCGAGCCGGAGCGGTGGAAGTGGATGTTCTGCCACTTGCTGTCGCGGCGGTGCCAGATGCGGGTCTCCTCCGACTGCATGGTGCGAGGCATGCCGCTGCTGTCGATGTACTGGGTGAGGCGGATGTAGGCGATGCAGGCGGCCTCGTCCCCGATCAGGTGGACATGGGGGTTGAGCAGGATGGTGTGGATGGGTTGCTTCACCTTGGGCAGAGCTGGAACAGAACAAAGAGGATGGAGAGGATGTATGCGGACTAAAGACTTCCTGTTACAGCTCCACAACTGAACACTGATCCTCACCACGTTTACCATCACAGTGTTGTCTCAGCAGTCATTCCAGAATGCAACAAGGAGTCAGGGCATGTTCGCAGACTCTGATTTTTGCAGTGTTTGTATCCATCATTCCTGTCTGTCAGAATATTGCTGTGATAACATTGGTGAATAAAAATAAATGTCCATTACACAGTTCATCACGGCATCCTGAACAAGTTTAGAATGGAATGGAATAATGGGAGGGAACAAAGAGCGTGAGAACTTTGACTAAACCCACTCACAGGAAGTGGGTTACCATTGTGGAGCACCAGGCATGCTCTGCTCCCATTGGTCAAATCAACATGTTCTCACTGCCATCTGTTCAAATACAGCAGCTTGATCTGACACAATGCTGTAGGTAACACTCTAACATCAAGTCTCGACCAGGCTGTCTGCTGTTATGTTTCCATGTAACACTGAAGTAAGGTAACGTCGCAAGAAAGTCCACATATGAAGGAGGGTGGAGTGGATGTATGAATCAAACAAACACAGACTGCTGTTCATGTCCCCTGTGAAATCTAAATTCTTTTTAACTTTGAATTCTTTATGTACTTGTACCTACAAGTACTTTAAAACAGTTAAATGCTTCTCAGCAAGCTTTATTTTGAAAGTCTAAGTGGATGTCTTGACCAGTGAAGCGCAGGGCCGCTCACCAGTCATTTTGTTTTACTCCGTCAACACTGAGCACCACAGTTGAAATCTTAAAAGCTGGATGAATACAAATAAAACGCTCTGCTCTTTAAAGACAGTAGCAGTGAACTGTGTGCTGGTACTATCACAGTCAACCTTAGAATGAACACTATTTATTTTCTGATGCTTCAGGCAACATTTGAGAGACTTTACCATTGTCAAAGTAGAAGCGGTGGAAGTCAGTGCCCTCCACCAGGTTACCCAGGGCCTCAGGCTCAAAGGAAGTGAGGCCAGGATCACAGATCTTCCTGAAATGGAGCAGCAGACAGCCACCTTAGATCCACTGACACATGTGAAGCATTTACAGGTAGAAGTGTGTGGATTAAAGTAGTTGATCTCACGTGTAGGCCTCAAAGTCGCCGTTGTTGATGGCCTCGATCAGCTGCTCGGTGACTTTAATGATCTCCTGCTTACGAGCTGAGACAGACAAAGAGAAACAAAGCAATGTTAGGACTGGAGCGGACACACGACCCCTGATAAAGATGAAGAGAAGCATGAATTAAGGTTAAAATGGAGCAAAGTGGAACATGAGCACAACATCGACCCAAAAACCACAACATCAGGACGCTGAGCTTCACATCATGTTCAAGAACCACACAGAGGTACAGCGTCACACAGAGATGGATGGAGGGGAGAGTGGCAGGAAGTTAGTCAGCGTGGATCAACAGAGGACAACATCAAAAATTACCTTTCATGCTAAGTAGGTAAGCTAGGAAACAATGAATGCAGAGAATAAGTGCTGTTGTTGTGGCTCGCTAAAAAAATACACCCACTGACATTTACAGTATGGAGATGACGTGGTGGTCTCATTTCCACACACACACACACACACACACACACTGGAAATACATGTTTACCTTTATCAGCTTCAAGTCCAGTGTTGTTCCAGGCTAACTGAACATGGACCTCTGCTCTCATTCCATCAAGTGACATGAGCACCAACAAACTAACCGCACACAGGTGAAACATGCTCCCTCCCAAATGTTGCTATTTTGGTTCAACACAGAATCTGTGCACTCCGTCCTCAGACAGTTTTATACTGCAGCACCAAGAGACGAGACAACCAGAACCGCCTCCTCTCATTGGCCGGTTTCATAAAAAGCCTGACACAGCTGAAATAACGTTCACCTGAACGTGTCCTTTTACACCAGCTGTGGACTTTACTTTGCAAATAGCAAACCTGATCATGGCGATGTTTGCAGAGACACCAGCAGTTTGCTTACGGGGGCCACAGTGGACCTTGGAACAATGGTCAGAACTGAAGCACTCAGTCAGGAGAAATGAGTGCTTCTGCATCCTGATGTGTAGATGTAGATAAGAGGGCCTGGGAATCAAACCATTGAACCTACAATTAGTGATCCATTGCTTGACAACCCGACTTTAACCTGATCGATCCTGTCTGCTCGGTGTCCATGGCTACAAGTGGAACAGGAAGCTACAGTAACAGTTTATTCCAGTAAAAGCAGGTTCAAGTACATACTTCATCCTCACACATACTCCGTACCAAAATGATTTCTTGACCTTAAATACAACTTATTTATAAGTCGTATTTAAGGTCAATAATTAATTTAAAAGTATGATATGAGCAAAACTCAGACTGAATGATTATGAATGTGAGCAGACATTTCAGTTTTAAACTCTGGATGAACTTCGGATTGTAGCTGCATCAGTTTTTTTTGTTCACAATAACAAAACACATTATGCTGCACTAATGCACACACAGATACAGATGTATTGTCAATATGCACTTAATGCTGCAAACCATTAAAGAGTGCACACCTTCCTCAGGCAGCGCGTGGAAATCCATTACTGTGAGAGTTTGAGTCATTTGATGGAATCATTTGAAACTTTGAACTGAGGAAAAGCTTGAAATGCAGAATGAGGAGCTCAGCCTCTGCTGTCAGAATACTGTGACGCTCACAGTGTCTGTGGAGTGGAAATAATGCCCTTTGAGCTGCTGTCAGCTGTATAATACACAGTGTTTTCCTCTGGGATAGAAAGATAGGAGGGTTGGTACGCACTGGACACACACACACACACACACACACACACACACACACACACACACACACACACACACACACACACACACACACACACGGACACACACACACACACTCAAAGATAGAAGCAGAAAAACTGACGCTGGGCATCAGCACCATTAAATGTAACTACAGGAGATGACGGGAGACACACACACACACTTTTTTTTGTTGTTGTATTATTTATGTCTTGAGTATTTGTGCTGCTCCTGTCCACAGTCCTGTTTGAGTTGGTTTCATGCTGATGCCAGTATCATTAAAACAAATTAAACTGCGAACATTTTCGACAAAAACAGTTTTTTTACTGAACGAAAGAAGTCAGAGTTCTCAGATATTCAATGTTGTCTAAACACAAGCAGCTGTAAGAAGTCTGGAACTAGAAGGCTGCAAGTGTGCCGTGGCCAGACATTCAATTTGAGCTTTCAGTACTTTGTTGGCTGCAGAAGTACTTTACGGTCCCTTCTTTGCTTTACTAAACTAAAAGGTCTTAGTGTTCACTTGACTGTTAGAATCTCTATAAAATATATACAATGTAAGCAAAGTGTTCAGTCTGCACAACCTGAAATCAAAGTCAAATCTGTGATTGCAGACTTGCAGAGTTTCTGGCTCCAATAGTAAGAAATCTACAGATGGATCTACAGATCTTAAGAGCTCACAAACCAAAAAGTTCAAGAGCCACTGGCTCAAAGACGGTGGAGAGAAGTGTGGGTGTCATGGCAGCTTCTGACCTGTGGGTGGTGCTGTAAGACAGCAGCTTTGCTCTCACACATGGTGGATGAGGTGTGGTTCAGTTTTGATTTGCAAGTCACACAGAGGTCTGTTTAATTCAGTATGTTTTATTCAAGTGCCACATGAGCTTGGAAAGTGTTCAGCTGAAGCACTTAAAGTTAAAGTGACCTTGTCTCTGAGCGCAGTCTGGAGCTCAGTCCAGGTTGTGAAGCCGGTCACGTTCCTTCGATGCTGTAATAAATCATTAATGTGATGTCATACACGAGGGGCAAATGATGTCACCGAGACAGAGCTGTTCTGCATCCAGAGTCAGCGTAGATCCACTGAAAGACACAGCTAATGTAATTAAAACCTGCCCAACCTGCCTCACCCATGAAGCCAGCACAGTCTGTGTGCTTTAAATATGCAAAAGGTTGTCTGATCTGTCCCAGTACTCATGTAAAATGATGTTTTTGTCACTGGGCCCTGCAGACTGTGCAGTCATAGCTGGACTGGGCGCTCTGACAGGTCACACCACGCTCTCACCTCTGAGCTGCCTCTAAATCCTCTGACAGACACTCCGCAGCACGACCCGGCCTTGTATCTACATTGTGCCCACTCAGGCTAAACTACATTAGCTGCTCCCCAGCGCGGCCTGATGGGAAGTTTCCCATCCCATGCTCCGCTCAGCAGTCAGCTGTCATCCCGACTTATCAAGCTCCACTACTCTTACAAATAGCCACTAATTAGAAAAGCCCTGTGGTACGAGGAAGTCTTCCATGCATGAACCATCAGTCCTTGACTGGTTGACCTTTCTAATACACATGCACCAAATAACACACTGGCTGAACTCATACAGGAGTAGTACAGGGGGCGGGTGTTTGGCCAACGAATTTCAGAAATCTTTTATTAGAACTACATTGATAAAACATTGTTTAAACAAACATAATATTGTATTTTGTCTTTCTCTATATGGATCCAAAAAATTTGATGAGATATTGTGAACATCTTCTGTGATATCAAAACAAGGGGAAGCTTTTAGTTTCTTCCCCTATCACTAGGAAATGGACTTACACTCGGAGTTGGTGGGGCCCGGGCGGGGCAGAGGCACCCCAAGCTGGGACCGGGCCCCTGCACGGGGGTGTGATGGGGGTCGCAGTGGCATGTGGCGGGATGGTCAAAGAAAAAGACCAGAAAAGAAGATGTGAAGAAGAGGAGCAGGTAGGCAGTCACCAGTGCCCACAGGATGTACTGGCAGCACTCCTCACGACTGGGCCAAACACTAGGAGAGTACCAGCAGGAGGAGGAGGAGGAGGAGGGAGATGAGGAGGAGGAGGAAGATGAGGAGGAGAAGGAGGAAGAGGGGGAGGGAGGCTGGCGAGAGATGGAGTGGACTAAGTCCTTAAGGTGGTAGATTTGGGGATCGGTGGAGGGAGAGTGTGCTGAGATCAAACGAGGTATCAGAGGAGGACAAACGTATGGAAGGATGCAGATTTGTGTAGCGGAGGCAGCAAGAAAGACAGGAAATGTTAAATGGAGAAAAGGAAAACATGACATGAAGAATACATTTTAAAAAAGGCATGCAGGAAATGACAGTTTGTTCAAAGCCCTCGAGTCTTCCACCAGCTGAGAACAAATCAGAGCAGATGAAAATGTTGAGAGATGATAGAGTGAATACCAAGAGGGTGATGAAGAAGGAGCATCAGCATCACAGGGAACAGCTGAACAATCTGCCAACACTCCTGGAGGGAGTCAGATGAAAAGCTCAACTGTGGGGATGTGATAAGAACTTTAAAGGTGGCGATGTTTGGCTACACCAACATGAAGGCATAGTTGAACATTGTGTTATATTTACATATTATCACCTGTTGTTATGCCATTCAGCAGGCACAGAGCAACACTGGCATTCATTTAGACTTGCATCTCTGAGCACTCAATAAAACCAAGTCTAGTATTCCCTCTGGCTCTTTAGCTGCGTCCACCAGCTAGTCTCTAACTTTGTCTCTCTCTTGTACGTTGCTGTGCAGGTAGTGCAGAGTGGGGTTTTCCACACATACACACAGAAGCTGCCCTCTGGTGCTGGAAATGAGGTTGATGAGACCAGTGAGACTGAACCAAATCAGTGCAGGCTGTAAAAACAAATGAATGAGCCAACAGATGCTTAAACAAACTGTAAAGCTGAGAGGGACTGCACAGTTGACGAGAATTCTCGATTGCTTTGTTAATATATGATATTGATAAGAGCAGCTTTAAAGTGCTAAACAAATTCCACTCTGAACCTTGTTTCAAGCATCTGTTTGCTGTAAAAGATCTCTGTTAAACCCACTGTAACACTGCCTATCCAGCACCAAACAGCAGACAAAGTTAGCTCTGATGGAGAGTGGAACATCTAAAAGCTAAAGACTCAGACATGTTTGCTCAGAGCCAAGAAGAAATATTTTCATCAGGTGGACACATGATGGATGTGTTTTCAGCAGGCTGTTTGTTCACCTCCAAGTAGCCAAAAACAAACAAAACTAATCAATTAATAAAGCTTTAACATTTCTCTGAATAAAAGATACAGTATCACCTTTCAACCACTTCACCAAACAAAACAAATGCTGGCCACGTTACTATCCATTAATCTCAGAGGAAATAACAGACTAACAATAAGCCAGCAGCCATCCATCATTCACTGGTGCATGAGTCACATTCAAGAAAATAGGAAATACTAGCTGCCTTTTCATCTTCCCACTTCCTGCCACTGACAGATTCTCCACAAAGGGACCACTGCTGAAATCACAAAAGATGTCAGGATTAAAATTTCAGGGAGATTTCTAAGCCTCTTTGTAGCCCGACGCGCTGACTGGAGCCACGAATGCGAGACAAGAGAACAGCTGTATTATAGTATGGAGTACAAGAAGAAAAGCACAAAGACATGACAAGGGCAAAGACTCTGCTGAACACGATCATAAGTAGAGCGGTGTAAAGCGATTTCAGCTTCGCTGAATAAGGTTATTGGAGCATTGAGGAATGACGACCCTATCATCCATGAATAATAATGGAGGCCATTATAAGAGGACAGGAACATGCTCCTTAATGGGCCTGTGTATGTAGTGGGAGTATAGAGGCACATATGCTGGCACACACAAACACACTGAGGAGTGCGAGTAGTGTCAGGGAATCAGAGAATGTTCATATGACAAGGATAAATACTTTGACAAAATGTCAAAAATGTGGGAAGATTCAAATCTTATTTGTCTAACAGATTCTCTGTTCCATCAAAGGTCAGTGCTGGAGTGAACCATCAGAAAGATATACAATCACAAATCAATTCCACTCTGGAAAACTAGAACAAATGTCTCAAATATTCACGTCACTGAACACACTGAGCACTAAGGCCTCTCCTCTCTCTTTCCTGTTATGGTACTCCAGTCTTTGAGCAGCGGGTCAGCTGTCTGTCTGCTCATACTCTACTATACTTTGTGGCGACGTTCCATAGCTTTTAAGATTACAGCCAAATACAGAAGTCCTAAACTTAAACTCAAGTATATATTGAGTCAAACTCTAAGTCTTACCATGAAACCGGAGTGGAAGTTAGACTTGTGCACTATGGAGATAACCAATGTTAATATTTGCCTGACTGTCTAGTTGTTTACGGCACAGGCCTACATACAGACAAATGTATCTGGCAATGCAGCAACTGTTACCCCAACCTGTGAAATTAAGTGGTTCTAGTCAGTCCAAAGACTTTCAAAACTCTGTTTATTGAATTTGCATTTACATTACATTCACATTTTACTTTTATCCAAAGCGACTTACAGAGAAGGGAACAATCAAAGTATAGTACGATAAGAAGCGTTAGTGCAGCAATAAGTGCTAGTGACGACTCTTTAAAGGTGTAGAATTGTCGTGTAGTGCTAGGAGAGAAAGTACTCTCTGAAGAGCTGGGTCTTCAGGAGTTTTTTAAAAAGGTAGGGAGGGACGCCCCTGCTCTGGTAGGAACTGGTAGTGCGTTCCACCAACGGGGAACAACAAATAAGAGTCCGTGTAAAGTAAGAATAAATGTGTGTTCCGAGTTCATCAGACCAAAGAGGAAAGTGTTATGAACCACCCAGCAAAATTTGAATGATTAAAAATATCAACAAGTTTATGAAATTAGGTGTCAACATCAGGTAAAAATGAATTCTCAGCTCCAGGACTGTGGGGGCGTGTCCTCTGCATGTGCTGAAGCCACGCCCACTCGTGGCAGCAGTCAAGCAGCCATTTTGAAGCGACTGAAACGTGTCAGATGAGTTCAGAAAATGACATGACTAACTTTCAAACACTCTGAGTGAGATGAATTCATCTCCATCTCTCTGCTAGGGGGTGCAGGGGTATGCTCAGGGTGGCCTCAGCGTGTCATCGAGCCACCCTTTAAGGACCGCCCACAAAATCCTGGACTGAAAACTGGTGAAAAACTGTTTGAACCTCTAACTCCACATTTCACTAATATATCGTTCAAAGTCTTTTCACATGTTTCAGCAACTAGTTTCCATCATCCACTTGTATATGCTACGCCGAGCTTGGTGTCACCTGCTAGCCTAGACACCAAATATTAACCCTGTACATATTCTACACTCATGTTAATAATCAGTTTCACATGTGTTGAGTGACTGAAAAAACTATGTTCAACTAAAGCACCACAAATGGGGTCAACAGCTCCCCCCAGCCCCAGACAATAATCGTCGGCCAGTTGGTTTGTGGTAATTAAATGGTTCGTATACGCTTTAAAAAAGGTCCACCTCCACAGTCTACATTCCCCTCAGGGTGGAGGAGTGATTATAATCACTACCCATTTCATGCTGTGCTGAAATCTGCATTTCCTTGTGGGTCAGAGCCCAGCCACCAAATCTAAAGGCTAAATATATTCTGCATCTATGTATGTATTTAAATCCATTTCATGAGTCTGACTAAAATCAGTTTTGTTTCAGCCACAGCAAACGCTGTCAGTGGGGGCCCACAGCTGATTTTCACCCCAGGGCCCCTACGCCAGTCAGGCCATGGTCTCACATCACTAATCAATCAATCAATCAATCAATCAATCAATCAATCAATCAATCAATCGGACAATACTCAAATGAAGAAATATGGACATGATAAATTAAACACTGAAACTGAAAATAAAAATTACAACATGTAATAGACTGAACGAGTAACAGGGTGTGGTCAGACTCTTCTAATAATAACGTGATTTACCCAGAGAGAAAAAAAACAAAGGTGACCTTAAAGGGATGTAAAAACTTCACAGGCAGCACTTGTTCTAAAAGTCTAGAGGAAAGAGTTTTAATGAGGTGTGTGGGAGTGGTCCTGCAAACAGAAGGGTAGTCTGTGAGTAAGAACCTTCCTACCTCTCACGTCCTCGTCCTCGATGGTAGTGTTGGCGCTCTCGCTGGACTCCTGTGGAATGTACAATAAAAATAAAAAAAAGACTTGTGAGTATAACCAGCCTGACAGAAAAGCACAAACAAGCTGAGGACACAAGTTTAGCTGAGACTCAGTGTTTGTCATTTTAATATCATCATGTTCCATCCTAACCACGGATTAGATTTTTGACAGAATCTGATTGTTACCCAATTCATTTTGAGAGGAAACAGTGAAGACATTAGGCTTTGTCTTGGGTTTGTTGGTTTTCCTGTTGGTCAGACCTCGGTATCTTTTATGACCAAAACATAAATTAGCATGACTCTGTTTAACCCCCCGCTCCGTATAACATTCCCTGGATTATTGTTTAACGTCATGATGACAGTGTCTCAACCCATCTTGACTTGCTCTTTAGAGATGTCAACATTTTCCCATCAACTGACTAGTTAATTAACATCTTATACCAACAGTAGTGATGAACAGATAAACAGAATTTCCATTTATATGGATACTGCCTTAACCCATTAAACATTAAACACAGTCTTACTTTGCATCTCTTTGGTTAAAGGACCAGTGTGAAGGATTTAGTGGCATCTAGTGGCATCCGTATAATATGCAAAAAAAACTATTCTAGAGTCAGTGTTTAGTTTGTCCATTCTGGGCTACTGTAGAAACATGGCGTTCAGTATAAGGACCCGTCTTCTATAGACATAAATAAATATAAAAATACTCCATTTCTTATTTTGCCATATTCTCTAAATCTGACACACTGGACCTTTAACTGAGGAACATCTCATGTTTCATGACACATTACTTGAACAAATATCTCATTTACAAACACAAGAAGTAGAAAAGCATGGGTACATGTGAGCTGCACACGCTCTCTTCATGTATGATTCTACAACACCTTCACTAAGCACAGGAACACTGTATGACTATATTCAGGACTATGAGCTACGACACACGATACATCACTGCAGACAGAAAAAAGATACAAGCATGCACGTGTTCCCACGCTGTCATCTGATGGATTACACATGATGATGTAGATCCATACATCTGCACACACACACACACACACACACACACACACACAGAGTAGATGGACTCCTGGCTAGTCTGTTAAGGACTCGGCTTGGAACAGCTTTGGTATCCATGGTATCGCATGGTCTTATTTCTGTTCCAACAGCATGCATAATCCTTTTGTCACACAACTGTAAAACTGACTCTTGTTACAATCACAATGGTCGCACATGCTTTTAAACACTGCCATGTAAGATGACACACACACACACTGAAGATTTTTATGTTCAGATCTTACATGACAATGGCAGAAATATCCAGAACAGTAAGTGAAACATAAAAGTTGTACACATACAGCAGATGACTGTTAAGTCAAAGAGTTACATGCAAGAGTTGACATCATGCGACATTTGACAGAATCCCTTTTATCATGACGTGTTGAGTGTCAGTAACATCCATTGGCACACAAACATCATCATCAGAAGCAACATTAAGGCTCTACTCTAAATGGCGCACACATCAGCAGCAAACTACGGCTTCAGACTAGCATCTACTCAGCTGTATACCTTGTTTCCATCAGCTGGGTTGTGGATAACAGTGGTTTGAGGCTCCTGATTTGAGGACCGACAGTAGGAAGAGAGGTTGGTGCAGAACGAAAGTGAGTTAGGAAGAATGTTTGTAAGGAAAGGAAAGAAAAAATAAGAGTGGGGGAAATTTACATAACTGCTATTTGAGGGGGTCAGTACTAAAAACAGAATGACTACAGCAGACTGCAGCACTGTTACACACAGATGGACAATTCCCTGAACATCAAGCAAGTATACCGAGTGTTTCACCACAGATGACCAAGTTTTACCCAACACTGACAGCAAGATGATTAAATCTGACATGGACACTGTGGTGAATGATCTGTTCACAGACTTTTATCTGAAAAGATTTACATGTAAAAGACAAGCATTTGACCAATCTCACACAAGTTTACAGACACAACAAACACGTACCTGTGTTACTCTAAAGAGATTAACAACATCATCAAAACCGCATATGAAGCAGAGGTAACACGAGTAAATAGCCAGGGTGGGTTTCCCCACTCACACGGACTGTACATGCTATTGCAGAACTGTTTGCTGTACACTGGTGCTGTATCACTGCGTCGTGTGTCACATGATGTTACTTTAAGATGAACTCGGTCACAGTGATGTTCACATATTTTACAAATACTACTCCACCTCAGGATAGTGCTACTGTTGGCTTTGCTGGATTTGTGTAGGCGTGCATGGCTACAGAGAGCAGGTGCCTATGAGTGTCTTCTAAGAAGAAGCAAAGGGGAAGACTTTTGGATGTCCAAGGTCCATGGAAGTAAAAATCACCATTTTACCAGATATATAGTTTTAGTTAACACCTATAAGATTTGAATGGTGTTTCAACACACCTAGTTGGATTATCAATAAAAGCTAAAGCTTATGAGTTGCAGGTACATTTCTAAACATTGAAGAGGTGCCCCTACTTGGTGTCTCATGCTAACTATGTTCAGACTTGATTGACATCATTCTTCTCAACAACAGTAGTTCACTGGATGATTACCCATCATGTCAAAGAGAGAAGTCAACTATGACAAAAAACTTAAAATGACACCGACCAAAAGCTTTTGCCTGTTAGAAACAGTGCACATCTGTATCTGGGGACCATTTTGGTTGAATTCAGTAAGCATGGCGTGGTGATGTCTGATTTAAGTCTCTGACTGGCTGATGCTCCTGGGTGAGTTTTTCTGACATCATTAACTTGACTTTTCAGAGTTTAAGCATTAAATTAATCTATAACATTATTGATTTATCCTCAAAGCAAATGGATATTTACAGTAGTAAGAAATACTTCTCACAACTCAGCAAACCAGTGTTGTCTCCAGTGTGTCGACAACGAAGGCTTGAACCCTGTGGCAGCAGTATATTAGCCACCGATGACATGCAATGGCTCCAGCGTTGCCATTGCAGCCATCATCAACAACAAAGGAAAATGTAGCCCATGTACAGCAATGTCATGGCAATGCAATAAAGCAATCCAGAAGTGCGTGTGGACAGCTCATGTTACGCAACCATTAAATACATCTGTGGTTATTAAAGCTGTATGGAAAAATACAATCACCATCGACAAAGTGGGAAAGGCGTGAAGTTCGACATAGCTGCATAATCAGGACAGATAAACAGTTAGACAGTCATGCAAGCATGCAGGCAGCAAGGCAGACAGACAGTGTACCAGAGAAGGAGTGGGGACAGGCTCTTTGGGGCTGGTGACCACATTGGCCTTGTTGTTGATCTGGAGGGACAGAGTGGACAGACAGGTAGACAGACAGACAGACGAACAGGGCAGAAGTGACAAGGCTTAGTGTTCAGACGGTTCTTCAAGCAGTTGCTGTGAGGGGGGGTAAAGTGCAGAACTGTGCTCAAAAGTTGTCAAGAGTGGTGCTGTGTAAATCAAACATGCGACTGATCCAGGAGAGAACAGGTAAGCACATAAACCCTCCATTTCATTTAAACCAACAGTGTAAAAAATTAATTTCATCAAAGGAAAAGTGAATAAAATGGAGTTAGATGGAGAGAGGCAGATAGTCAGAGTGAAACAAATGACCCAATTACTCTGGAGAAGAATGATAAATGAGGTAAAACTCTCAACTGTCTTTTCCACTTGTCGCATATATTCTGTTTTCTCACTGCTATGACGCTGAGATCATACAGTATTCTCTGAGATATAGATGCTTAATGTCGGTTTTCTATTTTAAAAAAGTAATAAAATCAAAGAAATAACACTTTGCCAAGACTAGTCTACAGACATGTTGGCTGTTTGTGAGGCTGTGCTTAGGCACAGTGGTGTTTTAAGCTATGTCAGCATGCTAACGTGCTCACAGTGACCGTGTTAAGATGTTTCTCTTTAGCTCTCGAGGTGCTTTCAGACCATGAAAGGTCACGGATGTGGCTGCTGCCCTTCAAACTCTAGGTTTTGTATTTGCAGCAGCAGGGCTCTCTCAGTCCTACCAGCCTGCACACCACAGGCTGCTTCTCTTCACTTAGTGTACTCTCACAACACGTCCTAATGGCTTCAAAAAGAGGAAATGATTCTGACTGAATAAACTGTTGGTACCTTGAGGTTGAAATCTCAGACAAGAAGTCAGGGGACCAATCAGTCATCAGAAATGTCTGAACTAAATTTGGTGCTGTCCATCGAAGAGATGTGAAGATATTTCACTGGATAAATGGCACCAGAGGAAAAGTAGGGCATCGTAAAAATAATTAGGGTTCATCCTGAAGAAACTGCAAATGTCCAATTACATAACAGAGATATTTCAGTCTGACCAAAGTGGTGGACAACTTGACAACCCTAGATCACCGCTGCATCCATGACTAAGACATATCTCACTTAGACTCATTTGGATTCAGGCCTGAACAGCACAATGTAACATTTGATGTTTTCTAGGAAGTGAACATGGTCCTATCAGTCAGCATTCCATTTTGTGGAAACAGCAGCACATGACCCACAGATACCAGAGTTTCTCTTTCACTTTCAGAGAAAAGATACAGAACCGATAAACTGAACTATGTATAACTTCTTCTGTCTGTTCACAGATGAGTCATGGTGTATTGTAAAAATCTCAAGAACTGAAGCTTGTTTATTCCTCCAGCTGAAGACACATTCATGCTGGTTTTATGAGTGGGTGCGTGTATTGTAGGGGATTTGTTGTTCGTCCTGGATGTCCTTCCTGAGGTGGGAGCTATGATCTAGAAAACCTGGAACATTCTGATTGTGACTGACAATAAGAAAATCTTGGCAACGAGAGAATCATGCTTACAGGAATATGAATAATCAGGTTGCTCTTTTGTTCCAGGTCAACGTCACATCCTGTGAAGACTCATAACCCCTGAACATTATTACTGACAAAGACATTCCCAACAGACTGGACAAAGCAGGAAAAAGGAAATGGAGTGTCTTCAGAACAACATGTTTGACTGGTGCCAGTCAGATATGATCCGAATGAGTCTAAAACTATTTGTTTTACCTGCAGCTACTGTTCTACTGCCTCTGAATCTAAAGGTTGATTCTGATGCTAAGGACACACGACATAACTTCAGCCACAATACTGAATGAAAATTGATTTTGCAGTTAATCGGGGTTAGTCTTTTTACACATACAGTTCAACCACAAACAGGAAGTAGTTCTAATAATACAATGCTATTCATGCCTTTCATTTACTGGGCACAGGCATACTATTGGTGCATCATTACACAAATATCTCCATTTTAAAACCAATAAGAGACTCTGGCAATAATGTGGATGTTGCATTTCAATTTGTTTTTCATGAAGACATTTATTTAAAAAGGTAAAGTTGGGCCTTGGGAGAGACCAGATTTGTTTAATATTTAATAGACTCACTGATGGGAGGTCAAAGACTTTCCACTGATCTGCTCAACATTATTATGTACACAGTGGCATATCTTTTTTTTAAATATATAGTTGGAAGATGCAGACCACTGTGGTAAATATCTACCTTTTACTGTGTTACGATGCTAGTTTATTAGCAGGTAAACAAGCTGGACATGTTCATAAAAATGTCAGATGCCGGGCTGAAGCCAGGAATCCAAGCTCCCCCGAGAACTTCCAAATTGAAACACTACAGAAGCTCCAGCCCTGATCATAAGGATAACAGTCTTATTTCCAAATATTAATCAATCTACGAGCAGAATAGCCCAGTGTTACATTGTTGAAGGGTGTCTTGGAAGTGAAGCTACACATTCCATACCATGTCTGTTCAGTCATGTAGTGCCTCCATAGCCTAAAGCAGCATTGTTCAGCATCGTGGTGGAATTTAAATTGGAGGATTTTTTTCTACTGCTACGGAGTCAGTCAGGCTAACAAGCAGCAGCAAGCTCAGGCCTACCCCTGAATCTTCTGTACCGTCCACCTTCCTTTTCTGCGTCGAGCAGCCACAACACAATGAGAGGGACAGTGAGCTGATAACTGACTGTGTAAACACGTTTTTTACAAAATATCTCATATAATGCACACAGAACAGCACAGGTTTATGTAGAGGCTCATTAACCCATCCAAATCATGTGATATAATCACTAATAACTCCCAAAAGTGCATTTGGCACTAGTAGAAACCATGCTGTAGAATCCAGAATCAGCTAATGATATTCTTTAATGTACATTTGCTTGTTAATCCTGGGAACAATTTTCCATTATAACTATCTGCATCAAGTCACATCAATGAAAGCAGAAACATTAGTTTGTGTAAAGACAAAAATAAAGGCCTCCCATCAGCAGGAGCTCCTCAACAGACACACAAACACAGGAATCATTCAGGCAGTCTTGATTAAGCGGAAGTGTATTTAAAGTTGGAGCTAAAATAAGCATGAGCATTTAAGAAGATCTTCAGGATGGGCGGTCGGTGGCGTAGTGGGTTAAGCGGCCGCCTCGTGTGTAAGAGGCTACAGTCCTCGCTGCAGCCGGCCCCGGTTCGAATCCCGCATCGGACGGCCATTTGCTGCGTGTCATTCCCCCTCTCTCTGCCCCCTGCTTCCTGTCTATCTTCGGCTGTACTATCAATAAAAAGGCATAAAAAGGCCAAAAAAATACTTTAAAAAAAAAAAAAAGAAGATCTTCAGGATGAGCCAACAGGATTCAGAGGACTGCAGATGTACCGCCTCTCAGAACTCTCATGAACACTGTCCTGTCAACTGGCCCGGACCAGGTGCGTTATGATGCTCGATGAGCAAGTGGGCTGTTAACAATTTGTTTAAGGAGGTTGTCTTCCCTCTAGCGGCCAAAAATCAATAAATGCACCTTTAAGTAACCTTAGACAACCTTGAGGAGGCTTTTCTCTACTTCCCCTTCTTGGCCTCATTGTGGCTTTGAATTATGTGAGATTATTTTCCATCATCAGCTAATGTTTTAAACATTTTTTCATAAGTTAGTATGGTGAAAAATGTTGATCAGTGTCAAGTCAAAGTCACGTCCTCAAACTGTTGTGTTTTGTCCACGACCCAAAGATATTCAGTTTACTGACACAGAGGACTGAAGAAACCAGAAAATATTCATGTTGGAGGAGCTGAAATTTATTCTTGATGAAATGATCAAAATAGTAGTATATTAATTTACTGGCTGATATTTATACTTACAATTACTGTTCAGATAATGTATCCACAAGTGACATGAATTCAAATCTGCTGTGATCTAGGAACTATTTTCTGCAGCACAAAAAGTCCAAATTCAGGAAGACTGGATGATCAACAGCTACGTGATGTTGTTTTTAAAGCTTTGTGAAGCACAAATAATTCATGTATTTAACACCACTGTATCAGGGCAGTGGCAGATTTTCCAAACCTTTGCCATAAGACTGAAACTCTAACCCTTTAGGAAAAGAAAATATCAAAAGATGATTGCATTAGGAGAAAAGTAACAGAGTCTGGCTCATCAACATTCTAAACAAGGATGAAATTGAATGGCATATTTAAGAGTCGGAGAGAAGAAGCATGAAGACACACGCACATACTCTTTTCTTGGTGGTGTCAATGAAGGATTTTCATCATATGACAGCTGAGTGAAGAATGGTGGAGAGATGAAGCCTATCTCCCACCCTCGTATCATAATTTAATCAGCAGTTATTAGTTTCCAACAGTTCCCTCAGCTCAGACAACAGATGCTCCTCCTCCTCCCATACAGGCCGACAATACAGCGGGGGATAATTATTGGGAAATATCTGTCACACCCACTCGGGAAGGACTGACTTCACTGACTGATTTCACAGAAGCTATTCTTGGCATCAGTGTTGCTTTAGTTCATTGACAATGCTGCGGTAATCGAAGAACAACACTTCAAACGTGAACTGTAACCTGCTGAGGTGCGGTGTGATAGTGTGTGTAACAATGAGGAAAAGACATGGAAGATTTCTGTGCATGAAGTGAAAACAGAGAAGTGTGATGAATCAGAGGGAAGCTGAACTTACTTTGACACCATCTGGTTTTTTGTTCAGCAGGCTCTTGGCTGCTGTTGAGACAAAGACAACAATGCAAGGAAATCAGTGGGCTGCTGGTGTTAACACACACGCACACACACACACACACACGAAACACACATGCATGCACTGTGTCTTTTCAGGGCTGGACAATTACTAGCAACCTCAAAGTGGGCCCTGCTAGATTTGGAAGCAGAAGAGAAAAAAAAAATGCAAATTAAGTCAGGAGATGAAATAAAACTTAGGGAGTCATTAGGCTGGAACATGCAATTAGATCCATGTGACTAGACTACAGGAGACACTGTCAGCAGCACCGGGCGCTCACTGCAGCCATGTCCAGGGAACTGAGCTCTTCAGCTTCTCTTTCTCTCAGACAATTTTTCAGCTCAAACACACTACAAAAACACTTTTGATTCGTCCACTGAAATCATGTGAGTGGTGATTGTGTGTTCAGGTTTTGGTGGCCAGATGAAGACCACCTCCTTTTTACTTTAACATGCAAAGACAGTCGGAGACACGAACAGATGATTGGTAGTGGCAGGGTGAGCAGCACAGAGGATTCAGGGGGTTTGTGAGTCCTCTAAGGCGGTGAGGGGTTTATTCTCAAACCATAGACATGAGCATGTTTAGTAACTGATAGAGGCTTTGCAGTGACAATGAATATCTTTTAGCATCCATAATGAAGGAAGATCTTTCAAGGAAAAATAACAACAAAAACTGTAATATCAGTCAATACAACTACATGATCTAATCAGATGGGAGTTATTGTAAAATGATATTGAATATCTCCCTTGTTAAAGTCCCTGAGTGTACAGTTTATATGATTTGTATTCATATTGTTCTAATGACATCAGTTTTGTTTGTCTTCTTCTTTTTTTCTTTTTTTAAACACCATGACTATGAGTCACCAAAATTACACAATTTAAAATCCTACACATGAGGGCAGAGACAACAGAGATCTGCAATTTTTGTTCTCTGTTGTCTTTTGTGACAACCTGTTTGTTTAGTGATAACAGAATTGGAAAGAAATGGCAAAACTATGAATTAATGTAGAATGATTCTACAGTGGCCCAGATGACAACACTTTGCTACCAAATATGATTATTACCACTATGTGACAGTCATAAATGAACACTGTTGTTCAATGTCTTTATCTTTTTCTTTTTTTTCCAGATGTCAGATGAGTTCAGAAAATGACATGACTAACTCTGAAACACTCTGAGTGAGATGAATTCATCTCTATCTCTCTGCTAGGGGTGCAGGGGTATGCTCAGGGTGGCCTCAGCATGTCATCAAGCCACCCTTTAAGGACCGCCCACAAAATCCTGGACTGAAAACTGGTGAAAAACTGTTTGAACGATATACGACTGAAATGTGTAGTTAGAGGTTCAAAGTCTTTTCAGCAACTATTTTCTAACATATTTATTTTGTGTGTTTTTAAAGAAATCTCGGAACTGTCTTTACATGGACTTTAAGTTTTCTGTCTTTCTGATCACTTCTGGGTGATTTTTCACTAAATCTTTTTCTGGATGTTAGCTAAATGACATATTGTTAATGGCACTGCATAGCAAGCTTTATAATGGCCTAATGTGAGATGGCATGAATATGAAAATATATTAAATATATAAGACAATGTTGCTAATCTGTCATAATCACACAGTGAGAGTAATTTTCACTTTCTTAAATGGCCCAGAACCTTCCGCTTCCATGTACGGAGGTGATAATAGTCCGTCTGTTCCATCAACATCCATCCATTGTTTTCTGGTAATATGCTTGTGTCTATTATATTTGCAAATCATTTTGGGTTATGTAGTTTATGACTGTAGAATCCAAAACAACTATCAAAAGTTGGAGTGCAATGTGTCTAATGTTCGAGTCATAAATCATATTGAGTATGCTTTGATTAGATGACCACCTTCTGATCATTTGCATGTCCTGTAAGATCTTTCCCCCAATATGTCCACCAATGAATGCTCTGTGTCAGCTGAAGGCTCTATACTGGAGCTTTAGTAGGGATGACATGCCTCAGTATCAAACCTGGCAGTGTAGTTTGACACTGAACAAGTGCCAGCTACACAGAGAACTCTTACCTTTCACATGAGTAACCACACAAGAGGAGGGAGGAAGAAAAACAAAAGTAAACACTAAAGGCATGATCACACATTGATTGAATGCTGCCAGCTTACACAAATAAAATGAACATGAATAAAACAATATAAGCTTGACAGTCATTTGTCATAATGGAAAATAATCGATAGTGTTAGACTCCATTTGAGTGTTTTGCCCTTTAAAGAGGGACCCGAAGATGGGACTACATCGATCTGTGCGGTCATTCAGTCTCTGCTGAAAGTGACCGAAAAGGCAGGACAGATGGAGCTTACTGGTCTCTAAAGGCCAGCAAATAAAAAACAGCAGCACTCCAAAGAGCTGCATCTTAAACAATGCCTAAATACATAATAAAGACAGAGTTAAGAGGGTGTCAAGGAAAGAACTGTCATTAGTTATAGGAACCAATATTTCAGGCAGGACTAGAAGCAAATGCCTTCAGTCTTCATGAGTGTTGGTTCAGTACTACCTGAGAAGTTGCGAGTGGCGAGCATGGTAGTCAGGATAGCACCCTAGGAAGAGAGAAATGGACGTTGAGAGGGCGAAACTCCAATGTTTACTCAGGCTGAAAGGTTAATGATTAGATATTCTGGTGCCTGGTGCAGATTTTTGTAGCATTAAGTGGGGTTAAATGTAACAAGGTCTTCTGAGGAACTCATCTTGTAGAGTAGCTCCTGTCACCCACCTTGAGTTTCCTTCTGGCGTTGAACTTCTTCAGGCACTCCACAGTCTCCTGTCTGTGCATCATGGATGCCACAGTGGAGCGTTGCTGTAAACACAGAGACAGTGTGTGGCGTTATAAGGTGTGTTCACAGATGCTAACCTGACTGGATTGAATTTTGTGATGACTGAGTCATCTGATTGGATGTGGGACACCTACGCAGATCCAGGGGTGTTTAAGAGCATCTGTAGCAGTCACTCTCTTAGCTGGATTGATGGTCAGCATCTTGTTGATCAGGTCTTTGGCCTCTGGAGTCACCGTGTCCCACTCAGGAGAAGGGAACTGTTCAAGGAATGACACAGAAATCACTTACAATTTCCCATCAACCATCAATACAGTATCTCATCTCATACCTAGATTATGTCTCCATTTGATTTATCAAGATCAGAGTACATTATTTACTTGACTAAACTGTTCCTTCTCATGCACAAGTCAGCTGAGGTGTTTTCTGTCCCTTATAAAGATCAGTGGAGTCTATGAATACTGCAGGGAGTCTTGGAAACGACTAAAATGTGTCAGTAGCATTGAGTTTGCTTTACTTAAAGTTGGCATCAAATGCTTGATCAGACTTTCAGACTTAGTAACAGATATTTTTCTTGACACCAAAACCCGTCTGTTGCATCCGCAATGCTGTTTTTGTTTCATTCTCCATGTGACTTTAAACCCGACCAGGAGTGTTTCAGAATAGTTTTGCCCGCCAGACTTTGTTAACTCACTCACATTTGGTAATTTTTGGATTTATGTGCTGCTCAACATATACATATGCTGCGTAGTTAAATTGTGAAAAACAAAAAAGGTGTGTGAATTCATTTCCTTACTCATGAAACATTTACAAAGTCATTGGTTTTTCTTTGAAAGATGTAAATCTGCTTTATTTACATGCATGTTTGTTAGCTTGCTTCTTCCTCTGAAGTGTAGTGGAACTGTGTCACCTGGGTGCTCAGGTGTGAGCGAGTCTGCATGTGATCAAAACTCATCAAAACGTTGCCCCATAGCACTACTCACTTTAAAAAAATGTCACAGGGTATCTTTAAGGTATTAAAAAAGGTCGTTTTGGTGTCGGCACCCAAAGTTAAGTATTGTATTGGCACTGATTCAAACAACGCACAGTGCTGCAGAAGTGTTGAAAGAAAGGTGACATGGATGTCAAAGAGTATAAATATTTGGAATCACTTTTTATTAATAATAACAGAATGCAGCATAAATGAATTGTACCATCATGGTCTATCATCCATCGATTCTTAAAATGGACAGAGTCAGCAGACTTTTTGATTTAACAGGTTTAATCATCATTCCTCCTCTCACTTCATCTGGCTGCTTGTGCAGTGGAAAACAGACAGCAGGTACTGTTTGCAGAGTTACAGTACAGCCTGTCTGCCATGGTTCAGTTTGCCAGAGATACTGAAGCAAACACACAAATGTGACTACACGTCCTTACATTTGGTAGGAAAACAGCAAGAGTGTTCTTTTAGCCTGACAATACGGATGTGTGTGTTACTATCAGATATCAAACTACAACTACAACTTGAGTTAGGAATGAAGTCGGAATATTCTGAGAAAAATGTGTGAATGATGTGAGAATAAAGTTTAAAGCAAGTTGATAAATCAAATGTGGATGTTTTTATAGATGGAGTTCTGAGAGAGAAATAGAGAGAGAGTGTGTGTGTGTGTGCGTGTGCGTGTGCGTCGCTATAAAACTCACATCATAAGCCCCAGCCTTAATCTGCTGGTAGAGTCTGTGCTGGTCCTCATCCCAGAATGGAGGATATCCCACTAGAAGGATGTAGAGAATCACACCTACACAACACACACACACACGGTCAAAGTTAATCATGATGGACACATTTTGAATCATAACTGAGTTTCAAAGCCGACACCCTAAAACATACAGTGTTAATGACTCCGATCCATAACTTTGCACTACAGGTGAGATCTGTAGTCTGTGAGGTGAGAGCTGAACATCAACAGATACATGTGCACACACTATCGGATGTCTAAATAAAGAATGGTGTGGCAGCAGACACACACTGTGTGTTTGTGTTTACTGGTGTCACCAGAGAAGGTGGTTTTCCATTGGCTGGCCGGTTGCCATGAAAAAGATGAAAGGCCCTCTATCTGGCGACGGGACGGTCTGACCACAGACAACACCGCCTCTATTGTTTCTGCGGTCTCAGTGAGTCTGCACAGGTGTGTGGAAAGGACCACGTGTTTGTGTGTGTGTGTGTCTGACATCTCAGGCCCAGGTGGCCTGGCCCATCAGAGGGGTGTGTAATAAGCATCAGTGATGATTAATTCAAGAGGTTAGAGCCCTCTGTACTCCTCTTCTGTGGTACATAAACTAGAGTAACACACACACACACACACACACACACAGAAAAAAAGACTAAATGAAACAACATTAAAATAAAAACTGAAATCATTTAAAAAGTATCATTTGCAGCCAGCTGTTATTGCTGTATATCGTTATCGCTGCTCATTGTTCTATTTTTTGGCTTTGGCCCAGTCATCTTTTGCATTGTATTGCTCAGCTGCAGGACATCAGTGTTGGCCAAAGGGCGAAGATGAAATGACATCTACGTTTCCTGTCAGTGAATATTACCAAACCTTTGGAAAAGCAATGAGAACATCTGACACCAAAGATGAAAATTCGTGGTTGAAGGTAATTAAGTATTTGTTTGTTTGGGGGCCACAGGATCTTATCCTGTGTGGCTTTCTGTTGGGTCTGCTGCTCTGTAAAGCACTTTGTAAAACTCATAAAGTTATAAGTTATGAAGTTGTTATTATTATTATTGTTATGTTTATTTTTCTAAGCTATAAAAAGTACTATTTTATCATTTAAATATAGTGCAAAGTCTTTAGCTTTCTTTCCATCCACATGTATCGCCAATTTCAACTGAATGTTAAAGGTCCAGTGTGTAAGTATTTTCAGAATAAGGCAGGCATGGAATATAATATTCATAAATATGTTTTCATGCATGTATAATAACCTGAAAATAAGAATCTTTTTGTTTTTGTTATTTAAAAATTCTCCTTTTTTTATCTACTGTAGGAGCGGGTCCTCTTTCATGGAGGCTGCCATGTTGAAACATCATGTTTTTACAATAGCCCAGAACAGACAAACTAAATAGTGACTGTAAACAGGGTCCTTATTGTGTTGTTTCTCCTTTACTCTAGGTAGGTGACGGTGATGTGAGGAGACTGCAATGCAGAGATTACACCACTAGATTCTACACACTGGACCTTTAAGTATTTCTGTAAAAGGAAATCTAAATGGATGATTGTTTCCACCCACTACACATATGCAAATATTAGGAGCTGGTTCATTAAGCAGTAGGTGGCATCAATTCTCTAGTCGGGGCTCGACTAGAGAATTTCTTTCATGTATTAATATGAGGAAGGATCTGTTTAATATCAGATCATGGATGGATTACAGAGACATTAAAGTTTCGCTGAGTCAGAACTTATTAAAAGTCGCCTCTCTCTCTGCCCATGTCTGTGTGTTCAGTATGGAGCGGGCTGCAGGAGGCGATTAGCCTAGCTTAGCATGAAGAAACAGCTAGCCTGGCTCTGTCTAAAGCTCAAAATAAAGCCGACCAACAGCTCTAAAAATGTCATATTATATATATTCTATATATAGTATTCAGAATCAGGAAGAAAAGCAAACAAACAAATGTGATTAGACTAGTAGCAGCGGCTCTGCCCATGGCGCTGTGTGTTCTTTTGAAGTAGTGGCAGTCCTTTTGATAAGCACCAGGGAAGGCTTGTGATTGGCTGGTTCAGACCATGACATTTGTGTGCTACTAATGATAAGCAGCTGCTCCATGAGGCTTCCCCCAATTAAAACAAATCAGGTTAAGTTAGCCCTGAGTCTTACCGCAGGCCCACATGTCCACTGGCTTGCCGTAGGGATCTTTTCTCAGCACCTCTGGAGACAGGTATCCTGGTGTGCCAGCAAAACCTGGAACACACATACACACATAAACACACCGCACAGAACAACCGCTCTAATATAACTCAAGCTTTGACCAGGCTGCACATTTTTATTTAGTTTATCCTGATACCTTGTCTTCCCCACCTTCTGCGTGTCAAAGTCTATCAAAAGCTTGTTAGGACCCTCTCTTAAACATTTCACAGTTGCTAAGGATCAGTGGTCCCATAAAGTTAAGTTTATGAAGCGAGGCTAACAAGCTCCAAGGAAAACATCCCATTGTGGGTCTGTCGTTTGGCTCGTGACCAGCGACACGCAGCCTACTTTTTAAAAAAGCCTCAAAGTACCAGCTGACGACTAGTTGTAAAGTCAGAAATCGAAGTGAACTGGTTCCAGATGGAGGCTAGAGCTCAGGGAATAGAGCAATTATTTCTCTCATCTACAGGGAATAAAGAGAAGAAACAGGTCTGAAATATATTCAATCCAAAGTTGATATAAGAGCCGAGAGCAGTGGCACACCTAGTCCCTTTAGATAGGTAGATAGGTCTTTGATCATAAAATAGTATAGCATAGTAAGAAAACCATTTCAAGAAAAGTAGGCCATTGGAGTGAGACCTTTCCTGCACAAATGTTACACTGTCATCTGAGACATAATGAAACATTTAGAGAGGTCTGAAATTGGATTTGTGCATCAGCAAAATACTGGAGAGAATAGAGGGGAGGTTTGGATATGAGAAGTCAGATTTTTCTGAAACTATCTCTGCTGTCAATTTAGATACAGATATTTGTGCGGGGGGCTTTCATAAAAGCTGGCCAAGAGCACGTCTATAGTACAGCAACATGCCAACAAATGGATTCTTTGAGTCGCCCAGTGATGGGCCGGTGGTAGTGCTGGCCTCATTTCACAAAACATTTCTAAAGACGCTTGAAATATACAAACCTGGTCGAGATCCTAAATTACAATGGTACATATTAAATGTTTTTATCATACCATCTCTGAAATCCCCCAAAGAAAGTGATTGAATTTGGGAAGTTAAACACATCAGGCCAACAATCAGATCATGTCTTTCCATATCACTGAAATGTAATCATGGAAAGCATTGAAGGCCAGAACCAGAACAGAAGAACTGATACAGAACGTGGTGTGTACTCACCAAACCATGCCTGCTGATCTCCCTGCACTTCAATGGCCAGGCCAAAGTCTGCCAGTTTAACCGCCGCCCCCTTCAACTTGCTGGCTAGGAGTAAATTCTCTGGCTTCAAGTGAAGAGACACACAAATTAAACTTTCAGTACTGTGCACTGATACAGTGATGTCATTTTAAAATGAAAAGAAGGTAAAGCCTAAAGATTTCTTTGTGTTTTTGTTACTGGCAGCAGGAAGGGTTGTTATAGTTCAGAGGAATAACATTAAGGGCTGATGTCATTCAGTGAGTTTAAGCGTTCAGCAGCAGTTAGGACTAATAGCTGAGCTACAGGTCAAATGTACAATTAGAAATGTCTACTGAAGAAAGGCCTGTTAGAGCCAGAGTCCAGCCTCTTCACACGCAAAGTCCCACTGACTCAAATTGAGGCTGATTACCTTCAGGTTCAGTCCAGGGCCATGCATGACCTCAGCCCAGCAGCATGGGTGTATGTCAACTTCAACAAAGATGCTGGCAGGCTGCGATCAAATTGGGCATGTGAGCCCAGCTGGTGTGTCACGGACCAGGTGAGAGAGGTGGACCGTGACTCATGCGGAACCCCAGCAGGAGGAAGGGGTGGGACGGAGATTCCGGAAAGGTTTGGAAAGGATGAATAATGTATCTGCTGACATTTTCAAAGTGGTTTCCTTGATGGAGCCAAATCAGAAAAGATTCATAATGACTGAGCTGTCATGTGCAGTAACGATAACAAAGGGGAGGATGCTGTTGATCAAAAGGGAAGCTGCTTTTATTTTGAAACTATTATCCCCAGTTATCTTAAAAACAGTCAACTAAGCCATAATTCATACTGAGCATCTATTATTTCACTCTCACATTGTTTCTATATTTCTGTCAGCAACATTGGGTGCTTTGCTGCAAAGTTTATTCTTTATCAACCTTTATTCCAACTTTACATAACAGTTATGAGAAGAGCCAATACATGTATAATAGAAGATGGCTGAATCTTTGTCAATTATCAAATGAGAACTAGACACCAAGATGGCCAGCCTCTAAAGACATCAACGTGTCGCTATTCAGGTTACATAGGTTATAAATGTGGTGACATGTCATACGCATTAGGAAGTATACTGCAAAATCTAAAGTATAACCAAATGTTTGGTCTTCTCAGAACAATCTATCAGTTCATCCAAACTTTGGAGGCTGTTTGGATAAACTGATTTTTCAGCCCATCAAATGGATCTGATTTATTTGTCGACAGGTAATTAGGTAATTATATTCATAGCTGCACCTCTGACTGGATGAGAACATTGTTTCTGTTGCTTGTGAATTTGCAATTGAAGTATTTGTACTATTAAATACTGTGAGGTACAAGAATGTTGCCCATGCAGCATATAAAGGACATTCCTCAACCTCACAACTTTTAGCTCACTTCATCATTTCATCTAAAATGATACTCCCTGGATGTATATTATGAAGCTTACACCTTATGGAAAGCACTGGAGACAGTATGAAAAGCTTGGTCATCACAATAAAACGTTTCTGGATTTCTAGCAATCCTAAGATTTGCTAAAATATCTAATAAACACTGTAGAGGATCTGTCAATACATTGCAGGTCTTGTCTGAATGTTTACATTTCCTTCTGACTGAACAAAGAACCAGATCTGGATGACTCTAACCGTCCTGACTGGCCATCAAGAGAAAAACTATTTAAGAAACCTCCAGAATCTTTTGTGATACTTATTGACTGGGTTCAATGGAGGTCCAGGATGAATTATGGCTTATACAGCTCTTCATACTCTGCCTACACAAAGTGTTTTTATTACTGCCTGAGGAATTCATTCCAGAAGGCATCAGCCATGTCATTCGTTGAAACCAACTGAAAACCATTTCCATCAGTCAATGTTCGGATTTCAAGGTTGCTTGAGCAGTTAGTAGAGCATGTGTGTCGTGCAGTTCCTCAAACATTTGCCCGTGACAAAGGTTTGAGGAGGCAGAGGGAAGGAAAGAAGGGAAAAGAGAGGTAAAGGGAGAGGGTTTGGGTATCATGCAGTCATTGCAAACACTCCCTGCCGTCGTTTTACCCCAGCCCACTGCAACCATTCCATCTCAAGCCCGGAAAATAAAAGTCATGTAACCTGGAGTGCAGGAAAGGGTTCAAAGAAGGAAAGGAAAGTGAGTTTTGAGTTTGTTCATGTCAGGTACAACTATGGCATGGGGTAGATCTTGAGAGCCACTAACCCTAACCTAACCCACATAGCCTCTTGGGTCAGTTTAGCCAAACTTGTTTAGGAGAGAAAATTAAGGCAAACCATACAACTATTGCCCAGCTGTTGTTAACATCCATTAAAGTTGATAATCTGACTTCCTGGTCCAGCTGTGATCTACTATACTATGCGCACACAGTGTTCCTGTGAATCTGGCATTTCAATCACATTCAGGTTTACCACTCACAGTTGGAGCGTTTCTATGACTTCAATCTGCATAAAAACCTTCCTGGTTGAATCATCAGTATAATAAAAGAAGAACATCTGAATTAGACTCAGGTTGAGTCATAAAAATGTCAAAAGATACGAGCATATGGACATAAAAACCTCAGAGGAACTACTAGAGTTAACTACCACTCCCATAGTGCATTTTGGCACTCAATCGCCAAGCTTAAACTTCTGTTACCTACAACACTGAGAGCAGAAGCTAAAGATTACACTGTTGTGAAAACTGTTGAAACAATCTGCAGCTTCAATCTTTCACATTCTAGGTCATTTTTGATTTATTCCACAGTTATGGTACTGTGTTTCATTGTGAATTCGGATCTCCCCACCGGTCAGGCAGAACAAAAGTTTCTTGGATGAGAGGAGAAACGTCTTCATGGAACTAAAACCCAAGTCCAGTTGCGCCAGATTTAACCTTCTTGATGATGCTACAACTCCTCTTAATTCCGCATAGTGTGGCCTGAAAATAAAGCTCTAGTTCTAATAAGCTGTAACTTGAGTTATGCTTTATTAGTATCAAGACTGAAAAGAGAGTTCTTCATGAGCCGCATCACTAGAAGATTTGATAAAGTGCTCTATGATCTGCTTTATGATCACACAGATGGTACCATATGGATGGAGGGTGCTCAGTGTGCTTCACCGCCTGTTTATGCATCACTGCTTTTACAAATCACTGAACCTGCAAAGCGTTCAGACAGCCTTTAATTACTACCTAGTGTGGCTCTCAGGGCTTGCAGATAGGGTTACGACGGCCCCACGCATGCAAACACAGTCAAACTTGCAGCGTGCTGAATACAAATAAACACCCAGAAAGCATTTCGCCAACGGCAACGTGCAAGGATGTGGCCAAGTTCACCGACAATCCGCATATATTGCGGTTGTAATATCAGCCCACTGCACTGTACATTCACCTTGAAAATGTTTGTTGACTATGCAAACTCAGACAAATACATGACTGGGTTTGTGAATGTACGGTTCATATCAGATTGATCAGGATTTATGCGCTCTCCTCACTGCTGGTGTGTAATAGCTGTAATTGGATTCTGTCTAATACAGTGCACCAGTAGATAGAATTACTGGCCTGCTGAACCAGAGCTGAGGGTTCTGCTTCAGTCTGAAGGGCTGCTACTGTTATTGACAAATGCACGTACTGAACCTGCTGCCAAGATGTTGCACACAAACAACTTCCCACACAGGTTTTAACTGATTTATCCCAAATGGGAATATCCCACGTTATCCAAAAAGATTTACTGTCAGCAGAGACTTAGTATAATGTGAGTGTGAAGTCACTGAACTAACTACTGGTTGATTAAGTACTCTCAGAAGACAAAGAGGCATTCTTCTGACCGGATTTCTTGTCTCGCAGGGATGCTAGACTCAGTGTACAAGCAGAACGACATTGGCTTGTACCACCAGACTCACAGTTCATCTCTGCATGAGGCCAGTGGCTCAGGGCTACTTTAGCTGATACTAGCATAGGACACATGAAATTTACATGTGTCGATGTTTCATATTTTGGTGAGCCAAGTCAGAACTGTCAGCCTTTGAGTTGATTGTGGGTAACGTATGTGGCAGGTTTTGACAGATATGCATAGAATTAAAAGACTATATTTGTATTTGTAGCATTGATTTCCACCGCGTGTCCAACAATAGAAGAGCAAAGCTAAATCGGTCAAGTACTCATTCTTGGTGGTGCTGCACATATTGTAGCAGTTTAAAAGCAGGCCTGTATACGTGCCAATACTGTTCCACAAAATGTTATACTTATGCAATAAAGCCATGTGTCTAGACTCTTCACATAAACTATGAACTTTTACAAGAACTTTATAAAGGCAGCTCTGTATTGCTTTCCTGTGTATATTTTGGACTGTGCTCTAACCCCAAACCATTATCTTGAGAAATGAAATCACATGAATACACACACACACATTGTGGCAAACACAAATGTGTTTTCCATAGTGCCTCTGCTCTGCAGCTTGCTTATTTGTTTTGGATGTATTTGTTTTGCCTTTGTGTGACTGCAACGAGCCGCGGCAGCTGCCTGGCAACAGCCAATCAGAGTGCGGAAAGAGGGCAGTCGGCGAATGCAAAATCCGAGTTTATTATTGCCAAGTACCAAACCTCAGACCTCAGACACACCTGGTCCATTTGCTTAGCAAATCAGAGCTTTGGGAGCAAACCACAAGGAGAAAAAGGAGCATTAGAGGTAGAAACAAGACCGCTGTGGGTGTAATGTCTGCTAATGTCTCAACAACATTCCATCAGTGATGACACAGCTGACCTCCAATAAATACATGCTCACATAAATACACTCCAGTAGTGACCAAGAACTAATGTTGTATGTCTAACCTTACAAAACAACCCCACTTACAAGATGGTGTTTCAGTACATCTCTGTTCGCTATGAAAACTACACCTTTATTACTCGAAGGTGGACATCATTACCACCATCATCATTACATAATACTAGATAATACTAATATGCTATAGCGAAGAACAACAAACAACTTAAATTAGCATAATAAAATAACAAAACTATACGAGACGATACGGTCAGCAGAAAATATTAGGGCCTAACTCACCCTCCACCACCAAGTAAACTGGTAAAAATTACATAAAACAACCCTTTGTGTAAAAGCATGAAAGTAAAAACTGAGAGAGTAGATTTACATCAGCGGAGATACGAAAGAAAACCAAACAGGAAAAAAAGGACAGGGAAGACATGTCGTATGAGTGCGAGGCCACAGGATAAAGAGAAGAAGAATCAGTATTTCTTTGGTCTTTAAGAAGAGTCTACTTACCTTGAGGTCGCGGTGGACCACGCCCATCTGGTGGCAGTGGAGCACAGCCTCTAGGATCTGCTGAATGCAATGACTGCATGCAAACACCAGGGGGCCATGGGTTAGTGACAAGCTACCACTCACTGTCTGTGGCTGTGAGCTCGCTTTGACACTCGGGGAGCTGCTGGCCGTGTGTGTGCAGAGTCTGTACAGCAATGTGGCAACTGACCCACCCCACCCTACCCCACCCATAATGAGGGGCACTTCAACAAAATGGACCAATGTTCAAAATGTTTTTTTATGTTGCCACGGTCACTAACTGATCAGCGCTGTAATTTCGTCATCCTCCGTTCACACAACGGTCGGTTTTCTGCCCGAGTCTCAAAACAGAAGTGGTGTTAGCTCCTGGCCAACTGGAGGCCGGACCCTGAGAGGCGAGGAGGGGAACGTAGGAGCTGACGGAGGGTGTGGTTTGAATCTATTACTGGTTCTAACTTCAATTACTGAAGCTGAAATTTAGAAACCCTTTTCATTTTTATTGCTATTGACTTCAACTCCAGAGAGTTTGGACTGGACTGGACTGAACAGCAAAACAAAAAGAAAGTTAAACGATTCATTGTTTTCAAAGTTGAGATTGAGAGTGAAACATTATGAGCCAATATTCAGGAAAAACATACAAGCAGGAGACAGAGATTATTGCTTTTTATTGATGACAGCCATCGCATTTGTTAAACCTTAACCTCTTCAATATGACGGCCGTGCAGATGCAGAGCTGACACATACAGCAGACTCACTTCCAGTCTGGATGGAGGTGACGTTAATGAAAAACAGGGATTTATTCATCTCATATTGTGTCTAACTTTAGTGGATCATAACATAGCAGGTAAAAAAAATTAGGCCTGCAACAGACCGGGTTGTTTTTAACCAAGCAGTGGATACCAGCAGGTGGTTAGGAGTCAATATAATCTGTCAGAATCACAGGCACATTTCCCTGGCATGTTCAATTTTCATTAACAGGCTCATCAAGGTAAAGACAAAAGGAGAGGGAGACTCGAGTAATTCTCACATTTACTGTTCAGGACCAGTCTTAGTAAGCGCTCCAAATTTCATGTAGTTAGGTAGAACCTCAGCAACATGAGATCACAAATGAGATCATGATTCTGGGGTCTGTCTTGATATAAACAGTTCAAATCATGGCAAAGATCCTGATCCATTTGAAATGTTTGACAACATTTATAGGCCAGATTGAGTATTTTATATGTTTTGATAAGGGTTTAATTGCTTATTTTGATCTGAAATCAAAGCACAAGCAGTACTGTATTTGTAGTATTTGTACTAGATCAAAACTGTGGTACTTTATACGAATAGTCATACATTTCTACAGATGGTACCTAAAGCCACAAAACATTCTTCGTCGTCGTCGTCCTCCTCCTCCTCCCTCAGCTGTCAGCCTCTCAGTGGCTGTGTCAGAGCATGGTTTTGGACAGATGCTACATGCACTTTGTGCTCTGGCATACAGGAGGGGCAGGCCATGATGACATCTACCAACCGCCCCCCCCCCGACGAGACTACATGACCTACCGCCTCCTCTCCAGCCAACCTGCCCACAATGCCCTGCAGCAGGTGGATCTGAAAACACTCACTGTCAGGTGGCGGTGTGTGTGAGGGTGATTGGTGGAGGAGGGGGTGTGGTTTTGGAGGAGGCGGCACTCAGTGATAGGTTAATTGGTCGACTGATCAGGCAGTGGAGAGAGCGAGGCAAGGTGCCACAGGTGGGGCAGGCCTGTGTCTGTTTGCTGTTACTGTCGTCACTTACTAACCTTTAGGTCCCTGTGCACTATGCCATTTATGTGGCAATGATTTACACTTTCTAGAATCTGCTGTATGCAGTGACTGTGGAGGAGAGAGAGACCAGGCCAGAAGCAAGAAGGAGAGGAAGAGGGAGAACAAGTAAATGTCAGGAAACAAAGGAACAACAACAGGCAGACAGAACACACCAAACACATAAAATAACAACACTCCATTGACAAAGGAAACAGTTTAAAGGAACAGTTCCACATTCGGGGAAACACTTGTTCGCCTTCTTTTCAAGAGTGAGCTGAGAAGATCAATGGCAATCAGGGTGCAGTTAGCCTAGCTTAGCATAAAGACTGGAAGTAGGGGGAAACAGCTAGCCTGGCTTCCATTTCATCCACATCCACTGAGCACTTGTGTGCAGTACCCTAGCTATAATGCAGGTTGCCAGAGTCTTAGTGTAGATCACTCTACCTGGCAAGCTCACTGATGAGTCACTGCACCCAGCTGTTGTTCACCAAGAAATAGTTTGACACATAACTCCCCATAAAACCACAATCTGTCAGATGAAACCAAGAGTGAACGTACTGATGTTGGTATTCTCTTTAGTTTGCACAGCTAGCAGCTTTCTCCTGCCTACAGATTAAATGCTAAGCTAGGCTAACCACATCAGAGACATAAGACTGACCGCCGTGTCACTCTCAGAAAGAAAGCACATTGTTGAACAGTTCCTTTAAGTCATTTCACAGGTAGAGAAAAATACAAAAAGGGACACATGCATGTTCTTTTCATCCAGAAAGCTCTTTCAGATGTCACCTTTAAAAATCATTTTGACAAAACTCAATAAAATCCACCACAAAACTGAATCCAGATCCTCATCCTACGTCCGTCTTTGTTTGCATGAATGGACACTCCGCTTGTAAAGTTGACATCAAAAGAGTTATGACTCCTGATGACAAATCCTGCAGCAAACTTCAGTCCAGCTCAATGGAAAGTTTTTCTAAATTAAACCTTAAATGAACCTTTAATGGAAATGCTGCTTTCCTTTACAAAACCTGACGATCAGGCAGGCTTCTTTTTGAAGTGGATTTTTTTTAAATAGACAGGTCAGGAGGTAAAACTGGGAAAAGTAGATCCATAATCAAAAGGACAAAGGTAGAAGAAGAAATGTAGAAAGAGAGGTTTGGGACATAAAAGGCATATCAAAGGCAGCATAACAGGAAACACTTCAGAGGCACTGCTCTATCCACTGCATAATCATACATGTGGATGTGTGTGAGTGTGAAATATTCAATTTCATGACTTGCAGGGATTTAATTTAGTTAACTATTCTGTACTGTCTATCTGCGTGAATATGCCTTTATTGCCAGAGCAATACTGAATGAGTTTCATGTCACATTTATTCAATAATCAGAAAAATCAATGCAGCAGAGCATTTCACTGACCTGGCATCCGCTTCGCTGTAGTACTCCCTGGCAACAATGTCCTCAAACAACTCACCGCCGGTAACTCTGCAGGACAAAGACAGGAAGTGACAGACAAAAACAGAATGAGAAAGAGAAAGTTGGGAAGAAAACACGCATGTGGAAAAGAAGTAAAACACAGATGTTGATCTCTACATCTGGAGAGGGAAAAAAAGACTTGATAATATTACACAGTGACTAATCTCATCCGGAAGACATTTTTCAGGCCGTGATGTGCTGCTGTGCCTAAATGGTGAAATCACTACAACGATACATTTCAGCAGATATGGTTACACTGTTTATTCAGCTGGAAGACGTTTCCATGACTTTCCATGAGGTCATGGCTCAAATCCAGAGTGATTTTCCAAGTGAGCAATGCTGGCTGGAATATCTAGAACAGAGTGGAGGTGTAGTAATAATACAGCTCTATACATTATGCTGAGATTCATCCTTTGGAACTGTTAATAGTTGAACCCAGGAGGAAACTGGAGCACACAGCTCTTCATTACTTTTTATTATGTGCATATATGTTATATACACAGTTAGGGTTGCAAAATTCTGTGAATTTGGAAACTTTCCATGGGAATAAACTGGGAATTTACAAAATTGAAGGTTTGCCCTTATCAGGGAAAATATATTTTAGCATAATCGTGACTAAAATAACCATATTTTATGCAGGTCCACTTGAATATCTGCTGTTCCCCAATCACATGCACATAGCACACTGCTTACTGCAGGGCTATTGAGGCCACGCCCCCTACCTGCACAGGTGATTTCTGTACCTGGACCACCTGTATTATTTTCCATGGATGTCTGCTTATGACAAAAAAAAAAAAATTATATGATGCAGTTTATTTAAATTACCTGCAATTTCCAGTTAATTCCCATGGAGTTTGGAATATTCCCAAAATTCCCATGGAAAGTTTCTGGGAAATGTCCAGAAATTTACCAAACTTTCCACCCCTTTGCAACCCTACACACAGTATATATTAAGTGTGGTTCAAATACTGGATCCTACACCAAAGTTATTTTGTCAGACTCTGTAAACCTCCTTCAGAAACATGATAGCACTGTTCTCACAGGCTGAGGAGAACTAACCATGTAAAGTAAAATGTTTCAAAGTGGGTCAATGGGTCATGTAGTACCAAACATGAAGAATGACTTGAAGGATAATTTAAGGGAAAAACCTTTCCACAACCTGTGGAAAACATTAGGACTTTTAATGACTTTGGTGTTGTGGAAAGGTCTGCCCAGTCACAGTGTTATTGTTGGCCGTCATTCAACAGCTAGGAAGTGACCCAAATATGAAGTATTAGGATTTCCTTTCCAGTTCTCCCAATCTGTTAGAATGCTTTCACTCTGCTCAATAAATGGATGGTTGAATATATATTTGCTCTACCTATATTCATGGTCAATTTATATTCCCAGACTGCAGTCTTACTGTTAGTGCTGTCATCCTTTCAGGCAGGATTTCTATTTAGGAAAAAGGGAGGAATGTTTTTTTTAATCCTGTGTTGTCTTTTGGCCGAGAAAGGAACTCCCTCTGTTCTTTTTTTAAATCACTCTTAGTCAAATAAAACGCAACATTTAAAATCATTTTGAAGCTATTTCCTTTCTGCCTGCCAGATTAGAATGCAAACAGCCGCTGACAATACACAGGAGAGAGGAGGAACTAAGGAGATGGTGAGACATGGAGGATGAAGGAGAGGAGGCAGAGGTTCGAAGGAAAGACGATGAAATAATGTGACATTATGGGGAATACAACAAGTAAAACTGGGTGATATAGGTGTAATGGGGGGTGACGAGGCAAAGAAGAAGAACATTCTATCTGCTTTCACCGCAGCCATACATAAATCTAATTCATGGCCATACCAACAGTCTATTTAATATTACATGTAATTAGCTTAATAGCTCACATTAACGCTTCATGAGAACACACCACAAGCAGCGAGCATATACAGACTCATGATTCTTATTTTCAGGTAATTATATACTAATGAAAACATACTAATGAATATTGTATTCCATTAATGCCAATAAATACTCCTAAATCTTACACACTGGACCTTTAACTATTAAAAAAAAAAAAGTTTTTTATAATACACTGATGGAAACACAGCTAGTCTTTGTTTGTTCGCCGTTTTGCCTGCAGACATTTTGACAGACAAAACACAGAGTGAGTGAATAGATGCATCTACCTCTCTGTCATCTGTTATTATTCAACACTTAGAGCTGAAAGATGTTTTGACGTTTCCACATGATGCAATCAAACTCATTTGTGTTTTTCTCAGTATATGTGTGTGTGCGCGTGCGCACAGCTATCAGCTAGACAGCTGTTCATTTTTAGTTGGAATTCATTTGAATAAAAAGTTCTGACCTGTAGTCTGACCTGCTCTGTGAAAATCTGACTTTTTTTTTAAAAAGTGAAGAAACCTGTGATGAGTGCATCTCACATAAAGTATGCATGTATGTGTGTGTGCACATAGTTGAGGGTGTGCGATGACTGAGTGCACAGCATTTCTGAGACAGATGGAGCAAAGAGGAGGCGAACACGCCACGTCTAATCTCCCATAGTGCCTCGGTGACAGGACATCTGATTGGCAGCTGTCAGGTTCTTACCTCTCCTGAGCGTGATGTGAATCTGCTGTGTGTTTGGTACTTGGTGAAACCATGTGGCGTGTTCTGTTTCAAAGATGTGAGGATATGCAAAATAAAAAAGTGCTGCACTCACAAGTCAAAGACCAGATAGTGGAATCCTTCCTCTGATATGCTGTCATGGAGCCGCACTGTGAGGGAAGGAGAAACCAAAGTTATTCACTTGTGTCAAATAGTCCACTGCACCAGAACTGTGACTTATGAGCACTTTCATCAAACCACAGACTGACTTTCAGACATCACAGATGAATTCAGCTTTCCATTCCAGACCCAGTTTTTATGCTAAACAACAACATGACAGTGAATAATCAAACAGATCACTGATGCAATGTTGTGAAACAGCAAGGTGTCAAAGTCCATCATCCTGAGTCTACTTTAATATTTGTCATCTGGATTCACCAACACACAACAGCAGTCCATCACTGCTAAACTAAGGAGACAAAGCCCAGGTGTGTGCAAGATGGAAAAAGACTGGATGTAATAATGTACCTATACACGTATGCTACACTAACAACTAAAGCAACTGGCTGCCTATTGAAGTAAGGTTCACCACGTGGACAGGAGGAGCTGGGGACTGAACCTCAGACTTCATGCTAAGCTATGCTAATCACATCCTGACTCCACCTCTGTACTTCATGCACACACATGAGAATGATGATGGATGTTTCATCTCTCTCTCAGATAGAAAGCAATTTCCTCAAATGTTAAACTTCTTCCACTTCACTTATGAAAAGAAACATTCAATTCATCTTTTAATTGATTCTTCTTGGATGAATTCTATTATGAGCACGTCGTGTTTGTTGGAAGATATTCTGAATGGACAAAATTACCCAGTGCTCCAGCCTGTTCTTGCATCATCACAGTGAGTTGTCACAGATCAATGAGGGGACAAGAGAGCCAAATGTGAACGCCAACTCTGCAACACCAGCCGACACTTTATTCCACAGGTGTCATATTTTTGCATTTTGTTCTTTGAATGTTATCAGAGAAAAGATTTTAAATAAAACAGTTCACTGACTGACATACACTAATGCACTTCCTCCAAACAGTGCAACAACCAAAGAACAAGCATATACACACGTGGACAAAATTGTTGGTACCCTTCGATTAATGAAAGAAAAACTCACAATGGTCACAGAAATAACTTGAACCTGTAAAAAGTAATAATAAATAAAAATTCTATGAAATTTAACCAATGAAAGTCAGACATTGCTTGTCAACCATGCTTCAACAGAATTATTTAAAAAAATAAACTCATGAAACAGGCCTGGACAAAAATGATGGTACCCCATAAACTTAATATTTTGTTGCACAACCTTTTGAGGCAATCACTGCAATCAAACGATTCCTGTAACTGTCAATGAGACTTTTGCACCTCTCAGTAGGTATTTTGGCCCACTCCTCCTGCGCAAACTGCTCCAGTTGTCTCAGGTTTGAAGGGTGCCTTTTCCAGATGGCATGTTTCAGCTCCTTCCAATGATGCTCAATAGGATTAAGGTCAGGGCTCATAGAAGGCCACTTTAGAATAGTCCAGTGTTTTCCTCTTAGCCATTCTTGGGTGTTTTTAGCTGTGTATTTTAGGTCATTGTCCTGTTGCAAGACCCATGACCTGCGACTGAGACCAAGCTTTCTGACAATTGCCAGCACATTTCTCTCTAGAATCCCTTGATAGTCTTGAGAATTCATTGTACCCTGCACAGATTCAAGACATCCTGTGCCAGATGCAGAAAAGCAGCCCTAGAACATAACAGAGCCTCCTCCATGTTTCACAGTAGGGACAGTGTTCTTTTCTTTATATGCTTCATTTTTTCGTCTGTGAACTTGAAGTTGATGTGCCTTGCCAAAAAGTTCAATTTTTGTCTCATCTATCCATAGGACATTCTCCCAGTCTGGCTTTTTTATGACTTGTTTTCAACAATGATGTCCTCCTTGGTCGTCTCCCATCAAGTCCACTTTGGCTCAAACAATGACGGATGGTACAATCTGACACTGATGTTCCTTGAGCTTGAAGTTCACCTTTAATCTCTTTAGAAGTTTTTCTGGGCTCTTTTGTTACCATTCGTATTATCAGTCTCCTTGATTTGCCAATTTTCCTCCTGCGGCCACGTCCAGGGAGGTTGGCTACAGTCCCATGGATCTTAAATTTCTGAATAATATGTGCAACTGTTGTCACAGGAACATCAAGCTGCTTGGAGATGGTCATATAGCCTTTACCTTTAAGATGCTTGTCGATAATTTTCTTTATAATGTCCTGAGACAACTCTTTCCTTTGCTTCCTCTGGTCCATGTTGAGTGTGGTACACACTATGTCACCAAACAGCACAGTGACCACCTGTAGTCCTATATATAGGCCCACTGACTGATTACGGTTTGTAGAGACCTGTGATGCTAATTAGTGGACACACCTTGAATTAACATGTCCCTTTGGTCACATTGTCTTTTCTAAGGGTACCATCATTTTTGTCCAGGCCTGTTTCATGAGTTTATTTTTTAAAATAATTCTGTTGAAGCCTGGTTGAAAAGCAATGTCTGACTTTCATTGGTTAAATTACATAGATTTTTTATTTATTATTACTTTTTACAGATTCAAGTTATTTCTGTGACCATTGTGAGTTTTTCTTTCATTGAACGAAGGGTACCAACAATTTTGTCCACGTGTGTATAGAAAAGCACTGCTTCAATAAAAGCACTACGGTCTGGTCCACTTTCTTACTCTCAGTATACAGTCGTCCCTCGCTATAACGCGGTTCACTTTTCGCGGACTCACTGTTTCACGGATTTTTTTAGTGTAATTTTGCATGCTTTTTTTTTTTACAGCGTGCTGTACAGTATGAACGCGCATTGTGTTCTGCGTCCTAAATTGGCTAAGGGAGAACCGCACATGTGTTCTGCGTCCTGATTAACTAAAGGAGTACTGTACAAAATGCGTGTAAAAAGGTGTATAAAAGTGTGTGGTTAGGGGTTTTACGGCCTTAAAACATGTATAATAATTGTAAAACTTACTTCGCGGATTTCGTTTATTGCAGGTTATTTTTAGAACGTATCCCCCGCGATAAACGAGGGACCACTGTACAAAGGTTTACTAACTAGCCAATATGCATGAGATTACAGATCTCTGATTAAAACTTGGATGTCTTTGAATCGATGTTTTAAAGTGAAATCTTGATTACAATCTACTATTAGCATTTTTAGAAACTGGATTTAAACTTCCAGATTACACACTTGAATGTAAAGAACATGCTCAGACATATGGCATGATAAACTCATCAAATGGGCAAATATAATGATTGGTAATGGTCTTAAAAAATAGATGCCAGTCAAACTTTTTGCATCCATCTACATGTTCACAGAGCAGATTCCTATATAGATACATTATTAACAACATGCACTTTGATCCTCTCTCAGAAGCATAAACATACAGTATGGAAACTTCTGAAATAATAATGTCAGCCTATATTAAACTGGTGAGTTTTAATGCTCATAGTAAGAATCACATAGCTTATAGTTTCTCTTTTGTGTGACAAAAAAATTTAGGACATGATGTTTGAAATTTTCAAAAACTGTTTGAAAGGTTGACTCGTCATTTTCTCGTCCACTTCCTGTCAGATCATCTCAGATGAGCTCAGTGCAGAGGAGTGTTTGTGGATGTTGTTCTCTCTGCGTGGTACAGTCTGACCTTCATTTATAAATGCACAGATCAACTGTGTTTACTGACAACAGTTTTCTTAAGTGTTCCAGAGTGCATGCAGTAATATCCTATATACAATCATAAGGGGTCGAAGGTCACAGACATTTATTGTTTACTGAGTAACATTCTTAAACTGTTTTACACAGCGTCCTTACTTTTGCGGAATCAGGGTTGTATGTCTAAACTCCACATCCAGAAAACTCATAAACTCAACACATATACTTGGTTTATCATATAGAAACTCACTAACATGCCTCTGCATTTGAATTTGTTGGCAGGTACATCACACTCTGCAAATCACTCCTGCGGCTCTATTATTAGCGCTCAGGTGCTCTGAACGAGCATGAATGTCAGGGTCTATTTCACTTTGTTGAACAAGAGGTGGATGTAGGCAGCACAGAGGTAAGAACTCTGCCAACGGTGAGGTTTCACTGAGCCAATTAGCTCCACTGCCTAATGGACATGAAATGATGAAGATTAGCCTGGCAAGAATACCAACATGGTGGCGGACAAAGCAACCACACTGAGCTTCACAATGGCTCTCCAGAAACGTTGTCACTGATCTGACGCCTATTCTTTATACTCTTAGTGTCCAAAAGTCTAGATTTTTAATTACCATGATATAAATCATAGAAAAGGAGAAAATATTCACATTTAAGAATCCGGCTCGAACTAATGTTTGAAAGTTTAGCTTGAAAAGTGACTAAAATCAACTTTAAAAAACAGAATGACACATTAATAAGTTGATTTAGTTCAGCTCAACATTTAGGATGCAGGTTTCTCATTTTTTGCCAGTAGCTTTTACAAACACCTGAAAATGACATCAGATGTGTCTGATAAACAATAACTCTGTATGGAACCTTCTTACAGACATAAATCAAATCTGGGTTTTATCTCTCCGTCAACAGATTGTTCATTAGACAAAGAGAAATCACTCTCACTATGTTTCATCTTTAAATAAAATGCTATTGAAACCCAACCCTTGGCTGGTCAGGTGGGTAAACATAATTAATGACCATTCAGAGCCACATAATGCAGCTCTAACCGGCAGAATGGAAAGCTCAGCTCCAATTGATTTTGGCTCTATGTTTTAATAACAGACGACGATGCCAGGTTTGTGTTTCGCTTCTTATCGGGTCAGCAGGGAACACATCAGCTGCTCCTTTCTACATTTTCCCTGAATAAAAAGGACTCCGCTGGTCATTCAGCCAACAGTGAGACTGATTGTGCTGTGATTGTGTGTGACTGTATGAATGTGAAGTGGGGTGCTTCTGGAAAAAACATCCCAGTTTCAATGCCCAAGAAAGGTTAAGGACAAAAACCAGGCCAGAGCAGAAGATGAGGGAAAGTCCCCCCTGTGGGGATTCTCTCTTTTAGCTCATCTCCTGATTGACACCTAAGACATCTATCAGCACCACGACCTTAAAGGAATGAGGGCTTTCCCAGAGCTGGAGGCTGTGTGAATGGAATAGTAATGAGACGAGCGCTACCTGCTACCAGCCAATCACTATCTGATGGGAGGCAGATTGGTCTCAGAGGATGTGTGAGCAGGTGAGTAATGAGAATCTTCAGTGACACATTCAATGCTGGAGCCAATATATGTTCACAATATATGTGTGTGTGTGTGTCTTCTGTGTCATTGTTCTATTATTTTAAAGAAAACCCTGGAATAGCTATAGTCCAGTGTTAGCTTAGGAACCGTACTAGGCACAGCCGGCCATTAAACTTTGGATTTCTACACATCTTGTGCATGGGGCTGCATGGTTTTGTTTCTAGCAAAAGTGCAACACTGCATGTCACACATGTCCAGCTGATCAGCCAGAGCTCACCTGTCTAGCTCAGGAAGCCGACAGGTGTCATTTCAGCTGACCAAAGCCAGAAATAAGAAACCTATTTTCTTCAACCTCTGTCCAAAATCAAGAATCTGTTGTCACAAAAAGAATTTCAGTGCTAAGTCTGCATGTTATCACTGTAAACCGCACCAGTGTGAGAAAGCAGTGGTATAAAAACAGTGACTAAGAGGGAGATCTACTGTAGACGGCCACATTACTCAAAATAAACCCAGCAGTGCAATATACATGAGCAGTCAGTTGTAACAATTTAATTAATTCATGAAATAAGTTTTTTCTGTAAAGATGAACACGTCTTAGAAAAAGTTTCTTTGGACATAATGATGTTCAAAACCTTGTAAAGTATTAAAGAAAAGTGCAACAAAAATGTGTTTGACTCTAGAGACACATCTGCCGGTTATCACTGATACTTTGGTGTTGGCGTGTCTGATGGCGGATTTGCGATTGAAGTAATTGAAGAAATGAAAGAGCAGTGAAGTGCGGCAGTTTACATTTCAGAGATGTTCAAAAGGTTGCTTTTTAGCAGAGGTTCGAGAGCAGGAACACACCTAAATCACGTGTCTGCCTTCAGAAAGTATAAGTCCTTCTCTGCGCCCCCCAACCCTTTTGTTTCCATCACTTCTTGCTCTCCATCGTGTCCGGGCACTACGGCTGATTCCCCATCGAAGCTCCTCACAATGCAACAAACCTAAGAAGTACAAGATCCAAGCTTCTCTCTGTGCTGGGGTCCTTGACTTGTTTCTTTTATGTTTCGTGGCATTGGCTGCATCGGTATCATTAACAATCAGCATCATTTAGGACTTAAAATATCAGCCTCAAAATCCAATACCAGCTGGACTAAACGGATCTGTGCTCATCTATTAGTCCTATCCACCATGTGAAGCAGCGCTCATATCTATTTGCAGACTCTTTGATGGTGGCCTTTAACTAACCTCCCATTAAAGCTGCTGCTGCTGCTGTTCAAAATAAAATGAGCACACTGAAATAAAGCCTCGGTTTGGTTCTGGTAACACAGACCTGTAAAATAACCCTCTCTTAACTCAACCCTCCTCTGCGATATGTTGGTTAGTCCATTTCTGACTCCAGGACAATAGGCCAGCAAACCAAATAACCCCCTATCCACCAGTGCTTTGTCACTCCCAACCCTCCATCCTTCATTTTCACCAAAAGAAAAGAAAAAAACAAATAAATGCCAGTTTTCACTGTGTGGCAAAGTCGTTACTGAGGTGGTAATTATAGTTTCTTGGCCTTTGTGGCTCCCAAAGCGATGAGGGAAAGAAGTGTGTGTGTGTGTGTGTGTGTGTGTGTGTGTGTGTGTGTGTTGGGGAGGAGAGAAGGAGCCATGTATGCAGATGTGCTCTATTTGTAGACAGCCTTTGTACAAGTCAGAGTATAGCACAACTATGCTAACCACAATATGGCTTCAGGCACAACTTCTTTGTTTGAACCACGACGCTCTCCAACAAGTGTCTACTTGTATTAGTCATATATCTGTTCATATACTGGTTGTGAGGATTTACCTCACATCTGGAGACATGAAGCTGGACCTGGTGGTTAGGGGTAAGGTTAGGGTCCGTCTCTTGGAACTTAAGCTGTGCAGGTGAGAAAGGAGCCGGGGGTTCACTCTCTCACAACGAATGCAGCACTATGAAGAGCTTGCAGGACAGAGTGACTGAAAATATGCTGCATTATCCCCAGATTTAGCCAATAACACATACTTGTCTTATTGTGTCTTCCACGTACTCAGACAAGACAGGCAAACTAGTTTGTTTTGATCATGACCTAGCCCTGAGGGTGAGGTGCGGTGTGGAGACACAGAATATAACCCAGGAAGTCCAGTTTGAGTGACACATTCTTCCACATGGCAAATCACAGCAGTTTATCATACTGAGACAAGCCTACAACAAAGGTTATCATAATCTTGTCAACATGGAATCTACACTGCGTTTGCACCCACTCAAATTAGACAGAGGGCTACACAGCTGTGCAGTACAGCGGAACGTGACCTTACCATACATCTGGTGTCACAACTGCTGCCGACAGGCCTTCACATAACGTCAAGTGAAGCATTTATTGTGCATGCAAGAACAGAAGCTGTCCTATGTTGCATCGATTGTAAACTCTTTAAGGCAAATGTGTGATTTGGGGAAAGAAAAATAAACTGACTTTACAATGTCCTCTAAAGTGACAAAACAAGTGTGTGTGGACTACAAATGTATACTTTTGAGTGTGGTGATCAATTGCCTATTGTATACAGGAAAATATATATACTGTGACTTCTTTGCACATACAGTACGCTGTCAGAAGCAGTCGGTTGGAAAATGTGAGTCCTGTGTACAGCATAAATATTGAATGGATGTTCTATACAACCTTTGTATGTTTTGAAACACATGCATATATATTAAACATGACTGTCCTACATATACAGTGCTAGTTACCGATGTTGGGATGCTTGAGCAGGCGGCAGATCCTGGCCTCGCGCTCCAGCTTCTGGTGATCTGCGGAGACAAAAACAACACATCTGTCACATGTGTCCGCTGGGACCTCGTGAGATTCTTCAAACCTCTCTCCGCAGAGACTCCACATATTAAACACCGCCCACCTCTACTTCTACCATGTCCTTCCTGCAGGGAACAATAAAACAGTCATAACACATCGCTGCGTACTGCAGAAGAAATCTGGCTTATCTCCAGCATGACTGTTAATACGGTGTCAGCTGGTCTAACCTGTACACTGAGGTCAGAACATGAGCCAATTCACTGTTTCATTAAAGCTTGTTGTAGCTCTGCTGTCAATGCAGAGGTAAATGCAGCTGTAACTAAACATCTGGAAGAAGTTGATAGACAATATGGAGACAGAAGAGACACGCCAATGAGTCACTTCAGTGAAAGTAGCAGAGAACACAGCAGCTAATGAATATGTCATAAGAGCATTACTTTACGGCTTCACTGCTCCCTCTTGACTGCTTGAATTAATGCACTGCAGCACACATCAGGTTTGGTGCATTTCATTACAGCTGAAGCTGTCAATGTGAAATTCATTACAGCAATAATTTGAAGCATAAAATTCTTCTTTTTTTTTAAATCACAGTTTTCATCAGTGGAGTTGGGATTGTTGGGACATTTCAAACTTTTCAAAGAATGACATTTCTAATGCTAAACTTGAAGCAAACGCTGCTCACTGGGTTCTCATCCAAAGCACCTTCATGACTTCTCGTCAAACTCCATCCACAGATGAAGACAGTGAGGACGCAGTTTAAAGCCCCAGGAAAAGCAAAGTTCAGGTTCGGTTCAGGACTGTTCTAAACTACAACCAATAATTTACAGCAAAGGAGTGACTAGGGTAGGACTTGGGGATCATTTAAACAAAGTGTATCATATCCAAACATAAATCTAAACATTTTGTTTTGTCATAAGCAGACATGTAAAATAAAACAATTAAAAACATTTCAACAGATTTATTTATAAGTAGAACTTTATGAAGTTTGAATTATTTTATTGAACAATATTATGTAGTCCACAAGCTCAAATGTGTGTCTTCAATAGTCTCTGTGTGCTCTGGGCTCTAAAGTGTGGTCCAGGTACAGAAATCACCTGTGCAGGTAGGGGGCGTGGCCTCAGTAGCCCTGCAGTAAGCAGTGTGCTATGTGCATGTGACTATTATGTGTTTATTATGCTTTACTTTTTAGTTATTTATTTATTTTTAATATTATTAGTTTATTATTATTATTGATTATTGTTGTTATTTTATTGTATTTATTTTTATCTAATTCATTTCTAACCTGCCTCCAGTGTTTCCTCACTGCTCGACAATGAGATGGCACTTCCTCAGTTTCTGTTTTTATGTGAAGCACTTTTTTATATGAAAAGTGTTAAATATATATAAAAAAGTTTGATTGATTGATTGAGACTAAAGAAGTTTTTGTTAAATTCACAGCTAAATGGAATCACTGGAACAATGACTAGCTGGACTATCTTCCTCTGTCATGCCTACTATTGGCAGTCCCCTGAGTTTCTGTGCAACTGAGAAACTGGCTGCCTCTCCAAAGTCTGACTGTGTCGTGTCTCGGGCTGTGACTAACAATTATTATCACAAATATCTGATTCATTGTTTTGTGTAAAAGTGCTATGTGATGTCTTCAAATGTTTAACAGACCAGTCCAGAACCCAAACATATTTAGTTTACTCAAGAAAAGCTTTAAATCCTCACATTTGAGAAGCTGGAACCATTAGAGGTTTGGGATTTTTGCTTAACTGAACTCTTCATGTTGTTTAATCCATGTGATTTATTTGACTCACTGTGCATTGCCAAACTGAGAGGAGGTGAAGTATAGAAATGTTAACATCTACTTCAGAGAAGCGCACTCATACACTGCAGGGCTTCCGTCACAGTTTCTATTTTCTGCCAACACTACAGCTTTTCCTGTCATAGAACACTTTCTAATTCATGTGCATCACTGCTGTTATCAAACAGTAACATTACTTTAGAGTGTTGCAGAATTAAATAGTTCCTAAAGTCAGCTCTCTGAGGAATACCTGAGTCATCGCAGGGAGTTCCCATTCCTGCCCTCGTGCACACAGTTATATAACTCAACACTAAATCAACAAGAAGTACGGCGCGTCCCTCGGCGTCCTTGAGATAAGATCTAATCAAATGCTTTTCACTTTGAGTTACTACATCTGATAGAACCTTTAAAAAACGGCCAGCGATGTCTCTCAGTGGAAAGGTTGACAGAAGCAATCATTTAAAAATGAGTGCAGAAGACGGGTCAATATGAACGTAAATCACGCCGACGCTGCGGCGATAAGAAAGCTGAAATCAGGATACAATGGAGCAGCGCAGACCTTTGAGAGGTGTCACTGGGGTCATCTTCAATTCAGCTGATTTGCTATTCAGATGAAGTGGCTTGCATGGATGTTCAATTAATGGAGGCCAAGTTACCCAAAAGACTGCTGAATATTTCATAAACCGCTCTTGTTAAAGTATGTATTATTCACCACTGTGGATCAGAAGTGGGCTTGACACAGCCAAGACGTTTGTCTGTGTATAGTAGATGAAGGGGAGATGCAAGCTGGAGCTCACGTGTATGTTTTTCCTCTTTGCTTATATAGTTTTCACTTACGTTAAAGCACTTTAAAATTGCTAAAATTACACTTTCATTAGAATATTTCAGAGGTAGTGCTGCTAGGCGTCAGCTAGGGGGGGCTGTGCCAAAGATGTGCAGACAGACTGGAAAAGAAAGAGATGGGAAGTTAGGGGAGAGAAAGACTGAGTGTGTGTGTACATGTGGAGGTTGAGGGGTGGGGTTGGGTGGGAGTCGAGCAGCCAAACATCACTTGACTGAGTTTATTTCCTGTGTTGTGTGTGGCTCCTGTCGCCTATGCAAATGTCTTCACTGTGAAATACAATGCAGGCTATTTAGAAGCTGTAGTAATTATCGCGTGTTCATATTAAATCATTAACCGCTCTCTAGTTACATTTGGTGAGCGTGATCTGCTCCAATGGAACGGCCTTCCTCCACCCTTGTAATCCCATTTTGGCTCCGACCAGATGTGATCACACCGTCTCCAATCGCACCTCGCTTTACAAGCGCCTAATCCTAATCAGACCAATGGGATGTGCTTTTACAGGATGGCTGTAATCCTCGTGGCCACCGGGTGAACGATGACTTCTCCACCCCCCTGTGACATAACAGGATTTACAGCATGAGTGGTGCTCACTCATCGTCTCTAGCCTCACTGCAACCGCGAGCAACTGATCTCTGCTTTGCTTCACCACCGTTCAGTCTGCTGGACAGTAACGTTTGGAGCTGCTTCACAGAAAATGACATGTACACTCTACTATTAGAAGTGATAATGTGCTGTTGAATTATCATCATTTGTTGTTTCTAAATCTAAATTTCATTTTACTAAGCTGCTGTTGTTGTTTTTCAAATTCATCTTTTGAAAGCTGACATTAAAAAAGTTGTACCGGCATCTCTACCTAAACTCTGGGTTCTATCTGCACATCAGACCAATCAGCTGTGGCATGGTGGCAAAATATGGAAGCATCATGTTGAAGAATTGTCGTAGTATGAGTCAAGTCGAGACTCAGACTGAAACGGTTTCTCGCTACTTATTTGACTCATCTTCACTAACCGTAGTTCCACTACTGCTGCAAATAACTTAAAGCTATTATTGATACTAAATTCTTTCCCTTCAGTGGCCACATGTGGCCAACAGACCGTGTTAGGCATCATATTTACATTCGCACACAGGGACACTGTCTGCTGTTAGCCTATATTTGGTGTCAGTCCTCAAACATTAAGGCTTCGAGGCTCGCCCACCCGTGAAGACGTGGCTCCATGCTCCCCTCAAACCCTCGATGTTTCTCAATAATAAATCCAAGCCCTGTGTGTGTGTGTGTGTGTGTGTGTGTGTGTAAGATCGCACTGGACTTGGCCCCGTTTAGAAAACCCAGATGAGCTCGTCGTCGGCAGGCCAATGAAAACGAGGACAGCAGCTATTTTCAATGCGGCCGACCGACCAACCGATCGAATGAGCTGCCTCCACACACAGCGCTGGAAAGCAGCACATCTGGTTCCACATCCAGCTCCTGCAGCTTCTCTCACTTAAAACATAATCCTCACACGCACACAGACACACAGACACACACACACACACACACACACTTAAAAGCAGAGGTAGAGAACCTGCCTGTTGACCGTGAAGTCTGGAAAAGAACAGGCCTGTCATTCCTCCCCATTTTCACCTGCTCTGATTAAAGTGATAGGTGAGTAATGGAGTTTGGTGCCAAGAGACCAAGAGACTGAATGTGATGCAAGAAAAAAAACACTGCCTACACGTACACATCTTAATGGTTTTCCCTTTCCTTATTCCCCATGGTAACATCTCATTTCCTGGCTTTTATCTATGAGGTTTTTTGTTTCCTCATCCCTCCGTCTTAAAAAAAAAATCCTACACAAATAAAGATTATGATTAGGAGTTGTGCAAAAATACGTGTTCACAAGTTTTATGGACCAACCAGAGGCTCAGAGGAGCCAACTAACAGGAAAGAATTTACAAGAAGCTGCAAAAAGATCAACACCTGTACAGGCTCCCTGAGGTACACCCCTTGAGAAGCGAGAAGGGAAGAACAGAGATAACTTTCTTGCAGGGAAATAAAGAGGATGAGGATATGACACAGGCTCCCCCACAGAAAACACAAAGGTGTGCTGTACTTTAATAGAAAAGTCTTTGCAGCGTCGCTCTGCTGCTCCTTGCTGCCTCACAGACAAACCTGAGCATGTCACCTCATGAATAACATCATTTTTAGATTTTCACAGAAAACGTGCTGATCCTTACTGTGCAGCCCTCAAAGAGGGGTGAGTAGATCTGTCCCAGCGGTCTATTCTGATGCCTGAGCTGACAATCATCATTAGCAATCATAATAATCACGGCTTTATTCACCGCTGGAGCTGCAGATGTGACTGGATGCTCTCGGGTGTGGGTGTAATTGGAGGCCCTGTAATAAGAGGGGCCTCCCGTCAAAATGCAATTAGCTGCAGCTATCTATGATTGTGTGTGCGCGTGTGCCTTCATGTGTTCATGTGTCAAGCTGAGGTCAAAAGGAGAGAACACATGTACCAGATGCCTCAACTGTGTGTTGTAACAGCACAATGAGTCACTGCTGCAGTGATACTCGCTGAAGGCTTCGAGGCAGCGGTTAGGTCTGTGTAATGTCTACTTAAGATCTACTTGAACAGACCGCTAACAGGGGATCCTGAGTCCACAATGGCATGAATGTGACCAAAGATTTTTAGCGCCTTTGGGTGACTTTTTGTATCAATAGATTGCAAAGAATTCTCTTGGATGAGAGGTGAAACATCTTCGCGGATCTACAACCAGGTCCAGTTGGCTCAGATTTTTAAGAAAGATGACCTGGATGACGGAGAACCTTCACACTGACCATTTTTTCCTGTTATGTGCTCAAGACGCTACACATGATCAGTGACAGGAAATAAGGCAGCAAAGCGAGTATGCTTCAAATGAAGGGCTTGTTGGACCACCTAACAGCGTTTGAAACCAACTTTCCAAATGATGGATTAAAGGGGGGGCGATCTGACAATCGCGCCTGCTTCACGCAGTTATTTGGCCAGGTTCTACTGAAAGAAGGCACGGTGTGAACGTTTCTCTCAAGCACTCTTTTTACATTATCCGAACATGTGCGACTCCACATGCTGAGACTGTGAAACCAGTCAAAACACTGGATTCTTGGAGAAAGGTCGGAGAAGCAGTGAGATTCAAACAGGAGCCCATTGCTCTCCACGTTCATGTGTGGCCTAAGGTTACAGCGGCCTGTGATGGAGGCTGATGAAAAATGGATTTTCATGTGATCTCCAGTGATATCGTCTGCTGCCTTCTGCGAGAATTATATTTCTTGGTAGGACACAAAATGCTCCACATGGCTTTCGCCGTTGCCATAAACCCACGCTAAACTCAACACAACTGATGTACAGAGAAGCCTTAAGGAAAGCAGATGCTTTCATATCAAACATGTAAAGGATAAAGGATGGATGCCAGCTTCAACCCTCCATACTGGTCTCTCTACACCACTTACTATCCAGGTCTTTATCTATCCAGAGCTCCTGGATTTCCCCAGTGTGTCCGTCTGTCCTGGTTAGAATTCAGATCATATTCTGCTCCACCATCTCAGCTTGGGCTTCCCCACGCCAACACACACACACACACTGCTACACACACACAGTCACAGCAGCTACAGCTCAGCTGTAGCCCAATCTCTCTGGCCCACTTTAAGCCTCTGGGGATATTCCAGCAAGAGCCTCGACTTAGCCACTGCTCAGCTCCGAGACCACACAAAGTCCAGCCCACACACACACAACTCTGATGAAGACAGCTGATGTCGCCATGGAGATGATGGTGGTGAAGAGGGCATTTAAGCTTCATCGCTCAGATTTCCCTGCATGTCTGACTGAGATTACAGTAAAAAAGTCAAACACAAAGAAACAGATGTGTGTGTAAAATCACAGCACACCCATGCACTCACACTCATGGACGGACAGACCATGCTGCCGTGGGCAAGGACAAAGCGACGGTGCGACTACCATTCAGAGTGTGTGTGCTCAGACTGAGAGGGAGGTGAAGAGTCAAAGAGACGCGGGAAAGGTGATGAGAATCAAATAACAGTGACAGAAGAGAGGCTGAGCTGCAGCTCAACATGTTACAGAGAAACCAAAATAAATTCATGAATTAACCCATGGCTCCACGCGATGTAAAGAACATTCACAACATTTAGAATTCTGTCAAACTGTGCAGGTACAATACTATATAATCATTTTTAAAACTTTAACAGCCGATGTACAGTAAATCAAGCTCTGGGCTGACTTCCTCTTGGTTAGACACTAACAACACAGGTGAGGACTAAAAGCTTTTGAAAACATGGATGGACAAACTAACCTCTGAGTCTAGACAGGACTGTTTGACTTTTCCTTGTGTTTCACGGCTACAGTGCTTGGCATGAGAGGGTGAGTGGAGGGTCTTGCAATCAGCAACTATGCTGACAGACACCACGAAATAACATTTTTCTTTATAGTCGTGTTGTTGACATGCTCAAGATTTTTAGGATTTTTGTCCAGACACAAAAACCTTAATGTGTTTTCCAGGAATAAACATCCATCAGTGGCCGCACTCACTCCAGCAGACATGACAATCCACAGCTGTGTCTGACAGAAAGAAGTTGGCAGTGGACATGAAGCCTCGTCAGACCGGTGTTAGACGACAATATGCCGAGCTCTACGTTTTCTGTCCGAGTGCCTTTCACTGTAGGGCACCCAAGGCACACTTTGTGCCCAACCATTGGAGCTGTGATGGGGGGAGGGGGTGATCTGAAAAGTCTGCGTGTGTGCGTGTGTGTGGGCAGGCAGGTGGCACTGCCGGGGGAAACTGCTGTCAGCGCACTGCCTGCTATCACTGCCAGCCAGACGTTCAGTCGCCGTCGTGAGCAGTCAGTGTGGCATCCATCACAAAACCACATCTGACAGTCCAGCCTCTCGACACGCGCTCCTCGCTCGGCCCCTCCTCGCCGTCGTCGATGGCAGGATGTGCTTGTGATGAAAAGGCGCTCGAGAGGTCGCGTAGTGACTAAGTGAATGAGGAAATGCAGAGTTTAACACTGGTGGCAGACATTCCTTGAAGCCTCTTTGAGTTGATATTCATATTAGGAGTTAGAAATGCATGGATTGTATACTGTACTGTATAAACAGCTGTTTTTTCTTTTCAAACAGGCTTTGAATGCAAACAGCCAGACTGCAGTTCCAACATGTGTGCTGATGTAGTGTAAACAGGAAGTGGACAGGGCTAGCTGTTGGATGGAGAGAGGAGGAGGAGGAGGGGGCGGCCGGACGGAGCAGCTGGGTGCTTGGACCCTTGTATATTTCTTCATGGGATTTCAACATGTCCAAAAATGTGAGATTATCTAAGTAAGACTACACTTTTCCAGTGTATCCTGATTTTTAACTGAGCGTTCTAGGGGAAGTCATTTTGTTTTCTGTGATAAAGACATTAGTTCATGTTGAGTATTTTCACTTTACATTTTAGAATTTTACACAACAAAGTGTGTTCCCAGTTTCTGAAGAGTGCTACTGCACATGCAATGTAATTGTGTAATGTCTTCAGTGTTAGTAGAAGCAGCTATGTGAAGTCTGATTAATGGTGCCACTTGAGTCAGTGTCGGTTGAGGCTGAAGACCACAACTTTGACAATGAGAAACTAACTCACTGTATTAAATCACTGGGCCGCTGACGTTAAGGACTGTTACATTTGAAAGTAAGTCAGTGCCGAGCCGTTGAGAGTGTGTCACTGTTATTTTGTGTTCGGCCTGCAGCCTTCCTTTAGCGAGCGCTGCCTTTGACTCGGGCTCGGGCCAGGAGCGGGCTGATTGAGCCGAGGTGTCAAACTGTTTTAACAGCTCTTCAACTGTCTTCCACCTCGGGGCGTCTTACAGCTCATCTCTGCACAGAGGAGCTCCACGCAGACGCTCAGCAAAGCTCTGATGTGGCTCGTGTGTCTGTGGAAGTCTGGTTTGGTCTCATGTGCGGTCACGTCGCTGCTAAACAGTGCAGAGCAAAACTTCACACCGTTTGTACCTCCTATTTAAAAAATGTATTCATGTGTTCATCATCAAATGATGCCAAGCACTGCACCACCTTATCAAAGTCTTGTTCTATAACTTAAGACTTATTTTTGCCTGTGTGATAAAACGCTGTACTCTGTGATCTGGGAACATGAGTCGTAGTTAGACTAGTAGCTGAAATTCTATCAATAACATCTTTGTGCTATGTGCACTAAATGTTATTTTACATATTCTACATGCTGCATCTTTATGAATGCAACAGGTCTCTTTTTATTTGTATCTCTCCATTGCATTGGTTTATCAATAAGGTCTTCTGCTTGTTAGTTCTTGTGCGTATTTCAAGTTCATTTTGAAAAATACTTCAAAACATAGATGATGAAATAATGAGATTGCTGTTCTCTGAAACTTCCTGCAGGGAAACATCATCCTGACAGGCTTCGGCTTTTCTGTCTCGTGAAAATCCTTTTTTTTTCCTTTTGTTAAATGACCTCCCTCAAGTTTTCTCTGTCAAAAATATTTAGAAAACACTCGGGCAGAAAGATGCCTTGGCCTTCACAGTGCCAGGTCATGAAAGCTGACAAGTAGGAAAGATGTGAACTGAAATCTTGAGTGTTACAAAGAAAAGCAGCCTCTAAACTTCAACCTCCAGTCAGTGAGAGTAAGAAGCACTTCAGCGTTGTGCTCAGTGAGTAAAGGAATATAAAGATCGGTGTCTCTGAGGAGCAGCACAGTATGTCACCATTAGCAGCACAGTGTCACATCAGGATATGGACGTCTCTGACAGAAGAAGGGCAATGCTTCCAACCGCAATGCTTCGCAGGACCCTCGCTGCATCGATATCCAATCTGTCCCTTGAGAACGAGGCTTGAGAAGGTTAACGACCGTGTCGACCCTCTGGACAATAAATCTCAACCCGTCATGAACAATCAAACACTTTAGCTGTTGATGAATGTTGGACGTTATTCACCTTTGAGTTCTATTTACTCAAACTTCTCAATGAACCAATGAACTAAACATTACTACATCCAAAACTGAAGCCAAAGCAAAGACAGAACACCTGAACACCTAACAAATACTGTGAAGACATTTCAATTTTCAACTTGCGTTGATGAAGGTCAAAGAGTATTTTGATTCTCCAGCCGTTTGTCAGGGTCAAACCTGCATTCTTTGGTGTAAAGTAGTTCAAGTATCTCGAGGTTTTGTGTAAGACTGTAATATGGAGCATGAGATGGACCCGTGGATTGGTGTGGTGTCTGCAGTACTGTGGACGCTTCCTGGACCGTTGTGGGGAAGAGGGAACTGAGCCAAAAGGCTCGATTTTCCAGTCTACGTCCCAACCCTCACCTATGATCATGGGCTTTGGGTAGTGACGGAAAGAATGAGATGTGGATACAAGTGGCCGAAATGAGATTCCTCCGCCGGGTGGCCAGACTCAACCTTAGAGATAGGGTGAGGAGCTCAAACACTCAAGGAAGCTCGGAATAGAGCTGCTGCTCCTTTGCGTTGAAAGGAGTCAGCTGAGGTGGTTTGGACGTCTGATAAGGATGACGCCTTGCTTAGGAGGTGTGAGGAGAACTGGTAGGAGGCAGACTGCATCTCTACCTGTCCACAGTGCAGTCCTTTCAAAGCTACAAAATATTTATAGAAAATGTTCCCACTTTGTGCCACTTAACAACACAGCCATTCAGACCTGCTCCATCTCTATACGTCTTCACTCTCGGCTCTCAAGAGAGAGGAGATGGAGGGGCAGATCGAGCTGAAAGCCAGCCAAGGAAAACTGTCTGTCTGTCTATAGACTGTCATCTTGGTGTGCCCTCTTCTTCTGGTTTTCTGACTGGAGAATCTGCTTATCTTACATAGATGGATAAAAACAAGCATTCATTTGCATTTTCTTTTGCTGAATTACTCAAAATTCGTTTAAGATTTTTGAACCATTTGAATTGGTTAATGAGTGAAGTGAAGGTTGCCTTAGGACATAGAAACACCTCCTCAGATTATCAACGATAAACTTTTACTGCAAATCAAAATTACCTTAGTAATTTATGTTTGGCTGTTTCTTTGTGCACCTCACAAATGTGTCAGCGACCATAGGGCTTTGGTTTATATTAACATCTATTTTTGTCTGGCTCCCTCCCCCGCATCTGCTCATGCAAATTAGTCTAGATAATGCCAGACTTATTCAAATAGGAGCCAGGGTTCAGGTTTATGTGCTGCACCTCAGTCTCGCATTAGAGAGCTCACAGTAACCATTGAGTTGGCAGTCGTCAGAAAACACGGGAAGCAACTGTTGTACAGGTCAGAGGCACGTCAGCCTCTGACATGCAGTATACAAACACAACAGTACCGGAAAATAATTTAAAGGTTACATGTTTGATATTTACATCGGTGAATTATGAAGTTATTTTGTTTCAGTCCACTCTGAATGAAGTGATGTGATGTGCACCACATTATGTCAGTATCAACGACTGTTTCTGGTTAAACAAAAGGTCTGTATGTCTGCAGAGATCATTTCCATAATGTTGTCAGACACTAAAATGAACACTGTCAGCCTGTTTTGTGAATATTTTCATGTCACTCTGTTTGAAGGTTGAAGGTTGTTTTCCAGTTTTTCATTGATAAAATGACTGGTTTCATTAATGGGGTCTGATCGTTTATAGTGCCCACCATTTTGGTCTAAGCTGCTGGCACTCAAATGTGACATCTAGTGGCAGTGAATTTTGGATATTACAAATGTTTCACATTGCATTTCTTGTACCAAACTACAAACAAGATGCACTGACAGCCAGCCTATAGCGTGCAATGATGCCAGTGTTGCATAAAAATGGGGGCACATCCCTCTCTCCTTCCTTTCAGGCTGAGTGCCCGGAGAAGAGGGTCGACCTCTCCCTTCTCTCCACTCTCTCCCTTCACTCCCCTCTCTCCTTCCTCTAATCTGTGACTGGAAAAGAGCGAGAGCCGGGGGTTCTGAGATAAAACAGATAAGATAGGAATTCAAAAAGGTTCCTCTCCTGACACTCAAAAGTGGAGAACGAAGCCTGAGAGTCAAACAAGAAATGGAAACTGCATGGACACATTATCCATGATCCAAAAACAAGGTGACACTGAAGTCCAATTAGTGCTCCAATATCACCATAACAAAAATATATTGAGGTCAATGACATATTTAATGGTAAAATAATGGACCCCAACACAATTTTTCACACTTTAAATTTAAGGCTGCATCCACACAAGTATAATTTTCCACCCCATTCTTCTCGGCTTTTCCAGAACTGCAGAGAAATCATGAAGTGTGAGGTGTTCGAAATGTTTCAGTTCTCCTGAAAAGGAAAAGAAAAAACAAACAGATCTGATCGATCTTCTTAAATCAGTTTAAATATGTCAGAGTGTTTCTATGGGAGCTGCTGAGCCTCTTCATGCTGCTGAGGTTATAAAGAAACTGGCTGTCATAGCAGGAACATTTTCTGCATGTTGTTTTTGGCTGTTAGGAAACATTGATGTTGAACCTTTTATGTGTGTTTAACGGTGCTCTTTGGTAACAATTGTGATAATTAGGTTGCCGTTTTTGATTACTGGTTAGCAAAAATAAACTTTTTAAAGGTTACATATAGTAGAAAGTGAGATTTCCACATTTTTTTAATTAAAAAAACAGGCCTAAGAGGCTAATTAATACACAACAGAGAACATGCTTGACCTCCAGACTGAAGCGTGAGAGAGGAGATGTAGAACTACAGGAAATGTTTTTGGCATTTAAATCCAGAATAAATCTTTGTCCACTGTGGCTGTAGGAAACTCTGATGTGAAGTCGTTCTTAAAATGTCAGAAAAATTGTGAAAAGAAATTATGAAATTATATTGTATCTTCAGACAGACAGACACAAGCACACACCTCACACATCTTGGCAAGAATCCCTGGGAAACACCAGGATGACTGGTCAGCATCCACCCACAATCACAAGCTCACATTTCGGGTGGAACACCATGTTAACGCAGATTTGGAAAACAGTGTTCAAGATTTTTTTTTACCATTTTTATAGAGCAGACAACTGGATGGATTCATCTGGAAAATCATCATCAGATAAAGTGATAATAAAACAAAGCCCTGCTGTGAAGGTTCAACATTCTGCCTCAGGTTTGCAGCGTTGGATTGGTGGATACGTTGCTCAAACTGCTCATATTTCATCACATCACTTGCTGCTCTAGCAACATGCGCACATCAACACAACCCTTATGTTTTTTTAAAAGCTGGATTATTTTTGGTCCGATAACCAGCGACAATCAGTGTGAGTATTTAACTTCTCTCCCCACATTCCTGTCACTCTTCAGCTGTCTCTATCCAATAAAGTGTCTGTCATATTTGATAATAATTGAGAGATTTTGGACTGATGGTCAACAAAACGGTGACCTTGTGTTGTGACATGTTGCAGTGGCTTCAGTGTAGAAACAGAGCGATCGAATGCACAGCAGAACAATATGTTAAGGTCACATTAAACTCAGTGTTGGTCACCGTGGAAACGCAGTAGTGATTTTTTTTTTTTTTTTTGCTATTGGAGTACAGTAACTGGGAAGCGTTTTACACAAAAACCTGTGCTGAAGTCGAGCCAAGCTGCTGATGTACAACACATTCCTGGAGTGTGTGCAGGCCTCAACCTGCTTTAACTGCAGCACTGCCACTGATGACTCTAAAAATACAAACGAGCAGGCGTGACGCCACATTCCAACGATTTTCCCAGGAACAGGAAAATGTGCACGCAAACATATAGTGGGGAAAGATTTGCTGGTAAATAGTTACTACAGCAATCATGCAGGGTTTAAGAGATTAAGGTTACCACCAAAAGCCTAGAGAGAGCACGGGTCCGCCCTCTAATGGAGCTCTAGAAGCTTTTCCACTCATTCCTCTGCATGTGTAATAAAAACACATATTCAGCCGTATGGCAGCAGACTGGCTTTGGCCTAAAAGCCACCCGGTTTGCGGAGGTTTGCACAAATCCTGCCTGCTCTCCGTGTTGAGTTTGTTGGTTTTGGAGGGTAAACACAGGGCAGCGCATGACCTGTCTGTCAAACCACAGGCACATATGGCTCTGAGAACATCCCCCGCCGGCGACCTTTATTTACCGCCGCCCACGCACGCTCACATCTCTCACTTTCATCTTTTTCCCTTTGCTTTCATCATTTCGACATCTCCTCAAAATGTACCTGAAGGCAACACCTTCTCTGTGAATGTATAGCATCACTCCTGTCTTCTTAGCAGAGTGCTTAGCAGAGCACAAAGGACCCTTGTGGATAAGCTTGGAACAAAACAGACAGATGAATGCACAGGACTCCTAAAGAGCCGGGATACATGAGGGAAGCAGTACGAGGTAACAATTTCATGCACCATTTCACTTTATGTACTCTACCCTAGTTTTAGAATGGGAATAGTGCCATTTTTTATTTGTTTTTTTTACACTGACTAGACGACATGATGATTGTTAGGCTTGCCAAAGCAGAACAGTGAAGCCTCCAGGCTCAGTCGGAGCCATCATCTCGTTTAGAGATGCAGGCGTGCTGTACCTCTTTCTAATCGATCCACAGTCAAACTATTATCATGATGTCAGTTAAACACACCGCTCTTCCACTGGACAGCCCTCGAGGTACAGGAGCTTTGGTGTGCATGTCTCTGAAGGATCCATTTAGCAGACTGTGATAAGAGTCAGTCGTTTCTCCTATAGTTTCTATGTGAACAGCAGTTTACTTTTGCACTTTTATTCCACCGGACACCGTGGCCGTCAGAGTTAATCGCGGCTGTTCTCTTAAATGTTTCAGACCCCACCAGAAGTGCCACGGTCCGGTTCAGAAGCATGCCAGAAGCGGCTATCAGCTCTGCCAGCAGCCCGCGTCAATCTGCACAGAGCAGCTCGAGCTGGATAGTATACGGCATAGAGAATCCAGACGATTTTCAAAATAAAACACCCATGCAAACTTCCAATCAACAGCCAAAAACTATTTAACTACGGAGTTAAATTACATATTCAGAGGCACATAAACCAGGAAAATGACCAAATCTGAGCAGGCGAGGGGGAAAGAGACATGCACGGTAAAGCTAGTATTGGTAAAGCTGAAAAACTCTCTGTCTGGTGAAACTCCACAGCCCCTCACTTCTGTTAGAGTTTGGGTGATAATTCTTTATGGGGTTGTCACTAAGCAACAACTTTCACACGACACACAGCCATCTCATGGTATAAAATGTTCTACATTCTGATGTCAGCAAACCCACAAAAAGTCCTATCAAGTCTTTTGACATGTTTTCTCACGGCGTATACGTCTTTCAATCTAATCTAATCTTTAGTTTGATGTATGGAGATACATAGAGCGGATACGTGGGGGCAGCCAGGTTCCTTGTGTGAAATCGACTTGTACAGATGTTAATCTGTACAGTAGCTGTGTCTGACTGTGGCCGAAAGCTCCTCACTCATTTGAATCCTCCCACGCCTCACATCCTCTCCTGACCGACTAATGACGGAAACTTGAGGTCAAAGGTGCGTTGCATGTATTCCAGCAAAATGTTTCTAAACACTGGTGATTTTGTTTTCCAGTGATATGTTCCAATCTCATTTCAACATCAGATCAGGTCATGGATTCTACACCAGAGAAAAAGACAATTCATTTCAATTCATCAAGTCGTTTTTTTCTTATGCTGCAGTGTCGACACGATTCAAAAATTCACCACAAGCTGGAAAAATATTCCCATCTTAGCCAGAATCATGGTCGTGTAGACACACAGCAGTTAGAGTTAGGGATGTGTGCAGAACACAGAAGATGTTTTGCAAGCACTGGAAAATCTAAGCAACGGTCCGCGAGCTGAAAGGGAAGTGACATTAGGCTTCTCTCCTTCTGACACTGGATCAGACTTACTGAGAGAGGATTTGAAAAAGGAAAAAGCAGCAGAAACATGATTTAATGGATTACATTCTCTTATTTTCCTTCTATGACTGTATGACAAAAGTTTTTCTTGTGTTTTTTTAAAAGGTCCCGGTGGGGTTTGAAGTCACGTAGAGGACAGCCCAAAACCACGGCACGTACGCAACATGCCAGAGACATGTGGCGGGTTTTAGGAGTAAGAGCTGAAAGGTGCTAAACTATGAGCAACCACGAACAAATAAACAAATAAACACACACACACACACACACACACAGAACAAGAACCTCATACAACCCCACATGAAAACTCCCACAGCCTGTATTTTTTCATCAGCAGTCCTGTATCATCTAGTACAACAAACTGGCAGTCTACATTCAATCGGAATCATACGGCATTCATGTCCAGCTGTTTCATTTTATGATACGATGATTGCTCATTAAGCTATCTGTAGAAAATAACACCACGCTGCAGGTAAAAGCACGGAGCTCGCCCCTTTCTGTGCGCTTGGCTGCTCTTAGTCATCATATGTGATGACGCTAATTGCAGCTGTTTGGTCGTGTGTAGATGACACTGACGTGGAGGTCTGTCACCCTCCTCTGTGCTGATTTCTTTTCCCTCTGGTCACACCATTATGTCTTCATCTCTGTCACTAGTTCCACACTTTTCTTTTCCCCCTCCTTTGTCAGATTACCAAAAACAGATGTGTAATACACTGCACATAGCAAATCAGGGGTGTGTTTCTCCATGTTAATGCATGAGCAGGTGGACGCAGGGGGAACATTTACAGTTGCTCATGAGTACAACTTTAAATAAATGAGGCTTGAGGGCAGCTGGTTCAGAGGGTCAGACTGAGTCCCGAGCATGTTCGCCACGGGCTGCTGCATTTTTTCCACCGTCGCTCCGTCAGCTCCAGAGGTTGTGCTTCAGGTGTGAGTCACCGACGGCCGGGAAAACAGTTTGCTTAATGAGTCAACTTGTTGGCTCGCACTCTGTGCTGCACAGAATGGACACTCTGTTACAAACTTCTGTTAAGTTTAACCCCCGACTAACCTGCTCTAATTGCCCAAGGCTCACAAGTCATCAACGACTATTGAAAGACACAGGCGCTGTGTGTTATGGAATATTCTCACATGAGGGGAAAGAAATAAAACAAAGCCTTGTGATGTTTGCACTTTTAAAATCAAGACATGACACAGTCCTCCAAGTGTGTTCATGTTTTGACACAGGATGCACACACACACACACACACACACACACACACACACACACACACACACACAGGAAACAGATTGATGCCAAGCTTACGTTAGAGCAGCTCTCTAATCTGATTGGGTCTATGGGATTAAAGGGGAAAGTGATCACACCGTCAGCCTGAGGGAAAGTGTGTTTGTGTGTCACACACGTAGAGAATAAAAATCCTGGAAGTTTCTTTTATTTTCTGTAATCGTGGGCATGAATAAATGATTAGTCAGGACCATATGTTCAGGGAGGTCGTGCGAGCTGAACTGGGATCACACTGTTATGTTTACTCACTGTGCTCCGAGCTCAGCAGACTGAATTTGGCACTCAAGATTTATCTGTATTCTTGCATTAACATTCATCTGAATCTCTGCCCCTCGTGGAATATATACCTGGGGCCTGGCCGAAGCACTGATGATGTCCATCCATCTTGTCCTCTATGAATGGATGGAAAAAGTTGGAGCTCTGTAGAGGACCTTTAGTGATGGCACAGAGTCTGAAATGTGATCTAAATGCTCTCTGAAGAACTACAGCCTCTTGGCCTGGACGGCTTTTTTGACAGATGTATGACTGCGAGAAAACAAAAGCAGGAGAGGACATAATCCAGAGTGGTTGAGAACGAGCGAGTGTGGAGGAGGAGGTGCGCAAGTTTCCCCGGCTGCGATGCAGCGACAGCAGCACAAGACTGGGAATATTAATCCTGGATTATGCACGCGGGCACATAAAAAACACAAATCCACCGTTGGATTTGGCTCAGCTCCTGCTTTCACTCAGCTGCTCCTCAAACATCCTGCGTGCACAGGCTGCACATACTTCATATCACTGTCACGGCATACGTGATGATGCTAGAACTGGGTGACAACATAAAACACTACGCAGCTATCTGGGACATCTATGGCCAGCGGAGGTTTCTCTGACCATTTTACGTCACCAAAATAAAAGCCTAGGATATTTCTGCCAACCCAACTTACTACTGGAAGATACAGCAGCATCTCTACAGCGAGGGAAAAAACAAAGACTCAAAATAATAATAATCCTTCATTTCATTGAAAACTGTGTGTGCGCATAACAAAGTACAGGTTGCTTTATTTTGGTCTCGCGTGGGAGAAACAGGTAGCAGGTATCAGTATCGTTAGCCAGCAGCACGGAACATCATCCAATGATGTGCGTCACACATGTCTGGCACAGGATGGGTTTGACAGGTACACATATATTTAGGAAACGAAGGGTTCTGCTTTGGATTTTCTTCTTGCAGACTTTCTGAGAGCAGCCTTTCTCACAACAAAACCAGTGACGAGTGTGTTTTAATGGACTCGCTCAGTTCACCGCTGCCTCTGTAATAGCTCTTCTTTGTCTCATTTGTTTAACCGGGTGTCACCTGTGGGACACCAATTTGCATTTGATGAACATCCACTTGGACTAAAAAAACGGAGAAAAATGAGACAATTGACGCTGACGAATGTTCTGACACAAAGAAGTGGAGATCATGCACACAAACACATGACACACAAGAGAACATGGACGCGTACATATTTCCTCGCTCCTGTAGCTCATTGAGTCAATTTATAGAACTGAGTCACCCTCAAGTGGAGGCGTTTAATCTCGACAGCGGTGTGACACAACCTCAATTATCTTTGGCTGCAGCTGCTGGGATCATTTCCAGACTTGAATCAAATGGAGAGAAAAGAAACTTCATATGAACATGTCTGCTGACAACGAGCTTTGAACTTTGGAGTCATGTGACACGGGTACAGTTACTGGGGTTGAAATGATGGTCGGGCATCCTAAAAAGATGATATGAAAACCAACAGCTCTGTATCATCACACCATCACCACTGCTAAGACAAAAAAAGCATTGATGCTTTGTTTATGGCAGAGATGTTATTTCACAGCTTTGTTCAGTGTTCTTGTGACTTCATCTAAAGAGAGAAGATGTTACACTGTTCATTCTGGCGACTATTACTGATTTATCTTCACAAAAATACTTGTTAAAGACGTTTGGAGCAATTGGTCCATGAATTTAGTCGACATCTTCCCTCTGCTGTAGTACTATGAGTGAAGGAGGAAAGAAACGACAGCTCTGGACAGCTTCTAGAAGGATCAGCTCCTTGGACCGACTAAAACACATAAAGTTATTATGTAAAATACATAGTTAGTGGTCGAGCAGTGAAGATTGGCTCTTGCAACAAGCAGGGTGGGTGCAGGTCTTAGAAAACCCTGACCTTGCATCACTATAACTCTGTTTTCTTTTCAACTGGAGGCCAACATCATACTTTTTTAAATGTTCGATAACCCACCACTACCATTTTAGTTTTTATTGTCAGAGATCTACTTTTATTTTGTCTTTGTCATGGAAAAAAGGTGTTCTTATTCCGTAAGCCTTTTTACCTTCTTGCTCTGACCCTTAGAAAACACGTCCAATATCATCAGACGGATTTGACCTGAGAAGAAATCTGACGAAACATCTCCAAGTGGATGACACGCTCTCTGGATCTGTAACACTGAAACGCAGCCAAGCTTATCGAGCAAGTACTGGCAGTGATCAGCTGATCAGATTCTATTTTCATTTCTTAATTTAGGGTTGTCTCAGTATCACTTTCCCTTAATGTTGAAGCTATCTTTCATGAAAATCTGCACAGCTGCGTCGCTCACACTTTTTCTGGAACTACTTTTCGTGGATATAGTTATAGGGTTGAGCCAACAGCCAATGGTTGCAGTTATATCTGTGCTGGTGTGTGCGTACAGCAGCTCTCATTCGTTCTTCTGTGGCAGAACAATCAAATAGCTAAATAAAATGACAGATGGACACAGCCAGTTAGCCAGTTTGGAGATTGGACAATTGTTTCTGAAGCTGCTTGTCAGTAGGCACAGTGGTTTGAAACCAGGCCTCCGTTTTATTTTGAAATATTATAAAACAACATCAGATTTACACAAGAATTTACACACTGGTATTAAATTAAATTGCCACTAACCACCACCTTCTTAGGTGGCTTACCACCTCTGCTAAACAATTTCTTATACTTCACTTTGTGTTCTGGGTCCATGTTCCACTTCTGGTTGTGGTTTCCTGTACCAGTGGAACTACAGCGTTAAGTCTGCTGTCTGTGTGCCCAGTTCAGCACCGCTGTGCAAAGTGACCTTCTGTTTGAGGAGATTTCTCCTGGTCTCCAAGCACAGTCCAGCCACAATATTTATGACTCAAACAAAAAAAAAGCCAAGAACATTCTGGAGCCGACACTGAACAAAAACTGGAACGTCAGTGGTTTGGTCAAAAGAGAAAAGAGAGAGAGAGAGAGAAATGAGGTGAGATGAAAGAAGGATTAGCTTGTTTTAAACCGTGCCACATTCAGCACAACTGAAGTACTGAAGCATGACTCAATGAAGTGAAATTTAATGGTTTGTGAGCGCTCACAACAGATATGGCTCACGTCAAGTTAACAGATGGACCGCTGTCAAATATGGATCAGTTCATATTCGAGAGTTCTTCATCGGGTCACAGAAAATCTAACAAGCCATGGCACATGTTTAGTCATGATAAGAAACGTTGATTCCATGTGTTATCTGGCTCAAACTGGCAGAACACCAGCTCCAACATGAGGTTTAAACAGTGTTTTTCTGTTCCCACCAAAAAGAACATCTATCTTAATCTTTGGGCTGTGGAAAACGATACCACCCTCTATAGAAGGTGCAAATATGTAAAAAAAAACAAAAAAAAACAACACACCTCCGTGAGGGAGCTATTCTTTTTTTATTTAGTATTTTGGAAGAACCTTTTTTACTCAAGGCTGACAATGGACTCTAATGGTTATAGCATAATTTGAGGGTGGTGTTGTTCACTGAAAAAACAAGACTAAGTCTACAGTTACTCTAGTGGCTTTGTGAAGCTGTACTTGGGCACCGCTGTGTATTGAGCTAGAAGCTAACACCAGCATGTTAAAATGGTCAAATTAACCATGGTAAAGCTTAATCTTTGCCATGGTCACCGCCCTAATTTAGTGTGTTCGCATTCCCATCACTAATTAGCACTGTTTGCATGCTAACAGTTGGGCAGGTATTTGGTCATATGATGAAAATAATCTAGAAGTGGCAGTTCTAGATGAAAATTCAAGGCATCCTCAAAGTTTTTACAATTCATCCTGGGACAATTCATCTAGCTCGAGTTCAAGACATTTGACACAAAAGCAGAAATATCAACATGATGGTAGTACTAAGGGGAACGGCAGATGATCACAGTAATTTGGATTCATCTTCCAGGGACCATGAATGTCTACAAAAATGCAAAATCCATTGATGTGAAATATCACAGCTTCATGGCTTCACAGATTACAGTATTACATTAAAAAAAGAAAAGTGTGTGACCTTGAGTGAAGTCCAGTCAGATATTATGTCCTATATTTTTAATATCACTGATACATGGATAACTGAACTGTTCATACAGTGACAAACCATATGCAACCTTATGACAGTAGTTAATGGTTAAGACAGACATCAATCTATGTCTTTACCAGCACGAACATGGACCAGACATACATTCCCTGGTACAGACTTCCTCCAGTACAGCACAATCAGTACAACTTAACTTCCATTTACTCGCCTACGCATTGATCATTTCTCTGGGCTGACATCAGTGCTTCTCTCTCAAACTCTGCGATTTCACACTCTAACCTTTGCCTTTCACTCACTCCATGTTCCCTCACCCTCTTTGTGTCCTTTTAAGCAGTCCTCCTTTCACACAGAAACACATCATTAACCTCTGTCCACTTCAAGTCTCTTCACGTCTTCATTCCTCTTTCCTGTCCACGGTCAGTCCTTCAGTCTTTGCTTTAAAGTCACTCTTTCATTCCATCCACCTGGATCTATGTTAGATTTACTTTTTTTTAAATTATGTTTATGTAAAGTATTCATCAACCTTGCTATCACACTGTTCCATTTCCTTTCACCCTCTCTCTTGAACACATTTGAAAATTAATTTGAAAAAGTCTTGACAAGATGATTCCAAGAGATACAAGTTATAAAAGTCACTTTGCCAATTATGAACCTGAATGTTAACCCTAAAATGTGTTCATGTAAAAATAAAACATGACGACGGTGACGCTGTAGGGGAAATGGAAGCTGCACCTGCGCAGGTTGGAATCGAGCTCTGGTGTTACTCTGGACTTCAAAGTTTTAATGAAGAACCGCAGCTGTGTTATCACTGTCATGGCAACATCACAACGCGTGGGAGTCTTTCTATATTGAGTACAAAACTGAGAGAAGAGGAAAGGAGGCAACCTGTTGCTCTGGCTGCTAAGAGTCCGGAAACAGACACTGTTCAGAAACTTTGAAGACGTCGTCCTTTAACTTACGTTATCATCAGAATTAGCAGGGTTATGACTACAAATTAAAATTAAAAGGACGTGAAGTTTGAAAGATGTGGGAGTTCACCAAGCAGACACAGTCTGAAGAAAAGATGTCATCAAGCTGAATTATGAGTAATTTTTTTTATCGGAACATAAAAAGACATCTCAGCCTCTGCTTTGATTTCTTTAATCTGTCTCTTGTGAGACCCCCTCCTTCAGCACAACAATGGTTAAAACTACACACTACATTGTTAATATTCTAGAGCCCATGCAGACATATTCAAAGAGCTTCATTTATTCAACAGACAGCTCAAAAACGCAAAGATATTCAGTTTATTATCATCAGGGACAATGAAGAAATATCACTATTGGACCCAAAAATCCAGTATCAGTCGAGCTCTAAGTCCTTGGCACCGGTCCTAAATATATAACAAGGATGATGAAGAAAGTCTCTTAATATTGCTTACGATTTTTTAATCAAACGCTGTGATCCAATCTATAATTTAGAATTTCTTCTGACTCGGTGTGTATTATGAAGACAGTTATAATTTGTGTTAATCCTGTCATATGGAACGCTGAAGACGCCTGAAAAAGATCAGTCGCTTCTAAACATGATCTACATTGGAAACAAATAAGGAGATGAGACAAACAAACACACTGATCTCCTTCTCCATGCTGACAGAAATAAATAGATATGAACAGAGGGTTTTGCTTTCACTCCCCCCATCACACTACCTGCTCTGTGCACCACCTAAGCCAGAAAAAAAGGCTTCCCTTAAAAAAAAAAAAAACATGACTCAAATCAGCTCCAGTGAATGACGCAAGCCCTGATTTCATCCACCGAGCACGGGAGAAAACATATTGGAGGGAGGGAAGGCGAGAAAAGAGAGAGACAAAACAAGATTTTTGCCAGAAGCATCTCCCCGGGGAGATCGACGCCTTTCACATGGTGCTGGCAGCTTTTCACCTCTGCTGTTGATGCACAATGTGTGTGGGCTGTTCAAACGATAGGGAAGCCGTATTACTTCCACAGGTCCTGATAGAGTTCCTCTGAGGCAGGAGGCAACTCCATTAGTGATGTAGTAACCATTAATTATTACAAGAGAAGCCCCATGGTGCCATTTTAGCTACACAGGGTTATCATAAGAAAAAGGCTCTGTGGACATTATTAACTATGCCCAATCAAGATGAACACAGTGAGTGTATTTAATGAATATAGAAATAACATATTCAATGGGTACATTTTACTGTGTTCGTGTTGTGTTGGTGATGTGCAAAGACCTTTTTGGTGACTGTATCCTCAAAGGGCTACAGCGATGAGGGCGTGATGTTTCAGGTACCCCTGAGACGATGAAATATGATCCAAGAAAGACAGTTCAAGTGATGCACCACGTCTGCTGATATTCTATATTGTTATTATCAGCCCAGCCTATGAAAAGACTAAAACCCTGAAGCATTGCCTGTGTATCCAAAGCCTGCTGTGGCTTAGTTCACTTTGACATTTCTGCCTTTATTTAACATTGGGGGCAGAAAGCAAATGTATAGAGAGAGTAAAGACAGGCCGTCTCTGGCTGGAATCAAGCCAGTAACTTTGTGGCTATGTGGCAAAGTGTTGCATTCAGCAACTGGGATGTTCCATAGACTTCATTGTTGTCTGAAAACGCATGTGTAAAACCCTGTATGTTCTGTCATCACCATAAACTGTGTAGTCAACCCCCCACACACACCATCCTGCTGCCTGAAATACCCACTGGTGCACCAAAGCTCTGACTGAAAATAGTCCACATATGTACCATTGTCTTATTTAAGGAATATTAAACTTAAAGACTATAGTACCCAGCTGATCCTTCCACCTGTTTATATGAAGCTATAGATTTATTGTGACAGGTTTAAACGTGTGGGCTAAATGTAACTTAATGCTACATGTACAATATGGGCACAATAACTGCACTACAGGGGCAACCATGCCAACCCATGGGGACCATGCATCAGTTCAGCCATTTCATTACACACCAACTTGAACCGATGAGCAGCCCCGAAAGTGACAGTCAACATGAAGTTAATACTCAAAACAACTCTATCAACTTTAGATGGCAACATCAATTTGACCAGTTGTGGTATCTAATGGTCAACTAAACCTGGCACAGTACTGAGGTTAAAATGACTAGTACTAATAAGCAGTACCAGCACCATAAGAATTTATCCTTCCGAAATATTTCTCACATATCACAGTGAAAATCACTTCATACTATGATGCCACATAGTGCTGCGCTACAGCAAAAGTTAAGCCATAGTCAACATTTGCCAGAAGACCCAACGTTGGCACCTCCACTGAACAAGTTGGTGGTGTCACTAAAAAAAGGAGGTGGCTGTATGAACCCCAAACTAAAATGTGGTCTAAACACACAGACTGAATCTGAAGGTACCAAGGTGTTTCCAGTGTTTTTGGTGCTTTCGTAGCTTCTCACCGCTTGGCTATACTAAGATTTGAAGCCATGCATTCAGAGCACGTATGTGTTTCCTCCATGTTCATTTCTTTTCACCTCTGTGGAACTGAAAAGGATTGACACTAAGAAAAGAATGAAAATATGAACTGCATGTTTATGTTTTTTCAAGGGCAAATCCTGCAGTAGGAGGAAACTCATCGTCCACACACTGAGGTGGCATTCCATGAATACATGTAAATCAGGGTATTTTAGAGGTGCATGTGAAGAGTTTTGGGACCACATTTCCCAAAAGGTCATCGTCACACCACACTCCAGCCTTATCTTATCAAGTTATGGACAAAGATCCAAAGTTCAGAGCCCAGTACAGTGACAAGTAATGACTTCCCATCCATTCACAAGAAGAGATAAGAAAAGGCTACATTTCCAAAGAACCACAAAGCTTCAGGGGGACATAGAGGGGCTGACCTTGTGCTCTCAGAGCTAGCAGAGTGGTTTATTAAGACGGAGGAGAGCACCACTGGAAGATGCTGTCTCTAGATTGGAGTATCCAGTCTGTCTGACAGACAAAGAAGCCCTAATTAAAACAGGCAGCCTGTCCCTCAAGTGGCTGCCCTACTTGGCTAAATGAGGATTTAGAATAAAGCCCAGAGGGAATACTCCAGTTTATCCCTGTTTCAAAGAGACATGGGGAGGCAGCACCTGAGTGGATGACACCAATCAAACACATGTTAGGAGGGGCCTAAGGCTTACCTTCAAATAAGGAAAGAAGATTACTCTTACCCATGTACAAGATCCTACGATACTCAAGGCATTGACTCGTGACCAGAATAGAACTACCCACCATGGCCTAAGAGTCAGAGGTGCTGACTTCATCCTCATCATTTAACCCTCATCTGAAAACTGTCTCTGTTGAAGCCAGAAGAATCACATCATCTGCAAAGAACGGACAGTTAATCCCGAAGCTACCATAGACAAGACAAAACACTCAAGCTGCGCTGCAACTTGGGATGCTGCCAATAAAAATCAAAGAATAACTGCAACAAGGTGCAACTCCGGCAAAGCACCCTTAACTAGACTGCACTACTTCCTGCCAGGAACTTGCACATATCCCTGTGGATGTTTTCCAGGCATGTCCAACTGGGATGTGTTCTGGGCAGACTCAGAACATACTAGAGGGATTACACCTCCCAAATGGTAATGAAACTCCCTGAGATGCTCAAGGAAGACCTGGAGGAACTGGCTAGGGAAGACCTAGAACCTGGACCCAGTGCGAAATGGATGAATGGACATAACACAACTTGTTTTAAAGGCATAGACAAAAGAAACCAGGTAGATTCTCTGGCTCAGATAAGACTCTGAACGGTAAATATCTTTCTATCTCAGATATCTTTATCAGTATTCAGACATCTATTTGGTCTGAGGCTGATTTCAGCAGAAGAAAAGCCGACTGACCGAAAAGTGGTGCTTTTTCTTCCAGCTCGTCACCAGGTTAATTCATCAAACAAAGGCTCGACTTCAGAGAGACTGACACACTAATGCTCAGAAATCCACACAGTGTTATTATTCCACAGGAGAAGAGACAATGCAGCTTATCAGTATTGATGGAGGTGCCTCCTGTGGGCTTTGATTGAGTGGTTGATAGCAGACAAATCAGCTTAGTGCCCGCCAATGTGTTTCATCATCAAACAGTCAATACCTACCCATCTGCTGCCTGCCAAGTGTGCATCAGAAAACATCTTTCAACTACTGTATCCCAATAAATTTGAACAACAGTGAGTAACATGTGAAAAATGACGTGAACAGGTATTCTGCCCTGTTGAATAGTTACCCCATGCGTTTGTCTTATCATATGATTCATGCTGTTTATTTTCCCTGACTTCTCATCCCCTCTTCAGCTTGAACAGCCTTAGCTAAAACTGAGGTCGAGATAGCACTAATTACTATTGAAAAACACAAAGTCTTTCTCTTGCCAGATGATTGATGGGGAAATTAGGCAGGCAGAGATGAAATTACCTTTTGCCAAGGACTGGGAAGTCCTCCACTCCCGCTGACAGTTGCTCTATAACATGGCAGCCTGATTTCTGTTTTTCATGCTCCCTTGCGTCCTTCTAATGAGATATTTTTAGCCCGCCATGAGCAGCTGTGCATCAGTTACACGAAGAGGGAGTCTGGGGGTGATTATTATGTTATTACAAATATACAAACATAATCACACTCCTGTCACTGTACTACGATACTACTAAGATTCATTGGTGCATTTCAACCAAAAGCCTCTCTCACAGGTTCTTCTTTTTAGAAGTACTGAATATGGACTGAAGATGCAGCTCAAAGCAGGCAGCAAAAGAGCTCCAGAGGCTTTTGTCTCAGCTGAATCGATCACTGGGGGTTAAACACACTGAGGTTTTATGCTCATGTAAAAAAAAAAAAAAAAATGAAATGCAAGAGAGAGAAAACAAAACTCCATCTGTGCTCCCCTGGTGAAACATGCTGAGAGCAGGCAGAGAAAACAAGAGGTCTTTAGCAGTGTCTGAGTTTGCAGTATGGGTGGACAGATATCCACCTAGCTGAGCATAACACATTATGTCATCAACAACAGAAACTAAAAAGGGCCTGAGTTTAAAATGTTTTAATTTGTTAACAATTAAGACAAGTCAGAAGGACACTGCCTGACACACTTGGACCTTCAGAAACAGAGTTCTACAGGGAAAGAAAAGCATACCAGCAGAACCCAAAAATGTACAACATCCAGTATACGGTATATCAACAGTAACCAGTATGCCAGCTTGTTCTTTTGACTTATGATTGTTTGGACAGACACCTTCATACTATTTCACCACAGAAGGAACTGGTTCCTGCATTTCTTAAGGCTCACGTTGTAATGGGATGAGTTTTGCTTGGTGGATTATAATATATGTAATCTAAATTGAAGAAAGTTCCAGCAAACCGGTGGCAGACAAACCTGGAAAACTTGTTTTACCTCAGTTACCACAGTCATTTTAGACATCTCCAGATATTCTTCTGTTCCTATGTGAACAACTGCTTGGAAAAAGCAGCAAGTCTGAAGCTACAGGTAGTACGGTTGGGCGATATGGACCAAAAGTTATATCTTGATTTTTTTTTGCTGAATGGCGATACTCGATATATAATCGATATAACCAATATGGTCTCATGCTATATCTTGTGTGAAAATATATCGATATTGATTACAATATGGATAGATCGCCCAGCCCTAACAGGTAGTAGCCAATTTTTTTAGCTTAGCATAAAGACTGGAAACAGAAGGCAACAGCTACTCTCACTATGTTTAAAAGGTAACCAAATTCCATCTAGAAACAGGTCTGAAACTCACGAATAAACTTGTTATATCTTGTTTGTTTAATCGGCACCATTTCTTGGCCAGGACCAGTGTCTTCCTTGCCTGGAAATTCCCAGTCTGTGTGCTAAGCTATGCTAACTAACTGCTGACTGTAGCCACTTATTTCAGTCTGAGCAACTCACCGCAAGAAAGCAAATAACTGCACTTAAGAATATCCCACGGCCCAACACGCATGGAAACATGAAACTGCGATCTTTATTAGTTTTCATGCTTCTTTGCTTCCATAAACTACAAGAGGTCTGCACTAATTTACAAAGCCCTGTTTCATGTACTGTCTCAGACACATGCATGGATTCAACATTAATGCTCAGAGGATGGTGTAAATTCTCCGCAGGAAATGACACATTGGGATTTGTTGATGAATGAGTGATGCTAAAATGGCAAAAAAAACATTAAGTGCAATCAGCTCACAGTCTTTAACAGGAGCAATTAGAGTCAGAGGACACATTTAGGTACGAGAGACAGATTCTTTAAACGGTGATGGAGACACGAGGACTTCCTCTCAGGGCTTTCTGAGTCATCACTTATGCTTGTGTCAACAGAGCTGGTCATCCAGTCATAAGGCCATATGGGTCAGCCAGGACCTGAGAGACAGGCTGTGGATACAATGTCAAGACACGCTCAAATACTATTTAGACTGTACACAGGGCACACGGAGCTGCTGTGTGTCTCTTCTTACCTTTATAACACACACACACACACACACACACATATATATATCTCCCTTGATCCATCTCTTTCATGTCTGGTCTTAGCAGGGTACTGTGTAAATAGCGTGTTGAGCCCCTGACATTAGCTGCTAAGCCAACTGCTGGCACAGTACACACACCAAACAGCAGTGTGTACTCTGATGGACCACTTTATTTAGACACTCTCTATGTGTGTGTGTGTGTGTGTGTGTGTGTGTGTGTGTGTGTGAGTTAGGAAGAAGTTACAGGGCTTCTAAAAGAAGCTCCACTCTAAATGAGATTGATTAAATGATATTATTGTGGATGTGTCTGAGCCGAGTGATTCATACAACACTAACAGCATCATGCGCTTTAAACAATTAACAGCCCAAAGACTGTAATATACTTCAATGCCTATATTACCCCACAGACTATATTTAGCCCTCCATCTCTTTTGTTTCCATGGGAATGAAGAGTTCAGTGTGAGCGGCTGGGGCCTCGGGTATTTTCCAGAAGCACAAACGACAGAATGGCTGGCTCCTGAACCATAGCTAGCTTTTCCACAGCCTGGTGGGTTTGTCAAGTGATCATTTCCACTCCGCCGAGTCCAAGCATCACTAGGTCTGTGTTCAACCACTGCCCTAGTTTCCCCTTCACACGAGCCTGCGCTGTCACAGAAGACGGCCTTTCAGCTCACTACATCTGGATAATGTTTTAGTTACATGTGCTGTGCTTGTCTCAGTGTTAGGGCCTTTATTTTGAAAGGAGGGTATTGGGATAAGCAATACACTTTTTTTTTTTTTTTTTTTTAAATTATGATCAAATTCATTAAAAAAAAAAAAGACTTGACTTTGTCCAAGAACACTGAGAGCAGGAGGAAAATCTGGTTCACAGCAGACGATGTGAAGAAGACGTGCTGAACATAAACAGGAAATGATATCATATCTTTTTGGTGGAAGAAGCAAAGGCTAATGAAGAACTTGCTGGCAAAGATTTTTTTCCCATGACAGTCAGAACATAACATGAAGAGAAAAAAAGAGTTACATCATGAAGCACAAAGGCTCGACTGTGGATACCTCAGCCATGGTGTCATTAGTTTACAGTTTACATAATTTGATGTTAATTAGGTCTGCATGCTGTTTGAAATGTTGGATGTTAAAAACATATCCAACCTCTTTGTGAATCAGTATTTCAATTCAAATCTACGTACAAGCAGCAGCACAAGAACTCTGCTTAGATCAAATGTAACCCAAACTGTAAAGAAGAAGAGCAGAGTTGTGCTCAGATCTGTATCCTCGTTCTAAACACACTACTCAGATGAACCAGAATGGTAGTGGCAAGTCTGACAGCCCAAAATCAACCCGACACTCAGTGACAGATTTTATATTCTTTATTTCATCCATCAGTGGTTAGCACCATCTTCTTACGGCAAGAAGGTTCCTGGTTCGAACCTCGGCTGCGGCCTTCCTGTGTGGAGTTTGCATGTTCTCCTTGTGGCTCTGGTCTAGTGACACTGATTTCTACATGTTCAGGGTGTCTCACTTAGACTTTACAACTCTAACCCAGAATACTACAAACAAATTTAACACTTCAAACATGAACAAAATGACACAAGCAACAACTACTATTGAACACTGCTTGCTTCGAGGGTCTTGATAGACCCTGACATGCTTTCCACTCCATCCAATCGAAGTGGAGGCTGCACCCTAAGGAGTCGCACCGATGCTGCTCTCGATCCAAGCCGTGTTCTATCTACATATCAGCGGCCCACTTCCTGATTCCCCCGGTGGAGGGGTGACCTTGCACTGTGCTTTTCTTTGAAGATATTCTGACAGTATACTTCATCTGATCTCACGTACATGAGAATACACAATGCTGCGTGTTCACACGTGATAGTACACTCTGCTGTCAACCACAGGAGCCCACACAAACAGATGACGGTGCGATTATGACTGGGCGTACTTTCCAAAAGCAGAGCTTACTGAGATCAAAAGGTCTCCGTGATGTTGTACATTAATGCTCAGCTGCAGTATGTCAATAATCCTTGAAAGTGCACTGCACCAGAGAGTGCTCGCAGCCTTTGGTGTGAAGCCAAGGTTTACAGCCACATAAAGCCTCTCTGACGGGATGGAGCTTCCTGTTTAGGATTTCTCATCACGTAGCAGTGGCGTTGGCAGCGTGGGCAGTGACTCTGGGGTTTCCCCTCATTGAACGTGACCTTCAGCTCGGCCGGCCTGCTTCACTATCTATCAGCTGGTCTAACAGCGCACTACTGTATGTGTCTGTCTGCCTGAGGGCAGAATGTGTCCTCCCTCCATCTATCTGAACCACTGCTGTCACGTGAGACCCCTGTGGAGCACATTAAGGTGGAGGCTGCAATGTGCGATTCTTTAGCATTAAATGAAGCAGAAGTATGCTTTCAGGGACACGTTTGACCACATTGTGGCATGTCATCCTAACCAATGGTGATCTGTGTTGTGGTCAGTGGGTTATCAGGCTGAAAGTAGTTTATTTCAGACCAGACAGCTCATCAAAATAAACTGGGTGAGTATCTGTCCAAGTAAGGAGGTTTTGAATTATTATTATTCATTCGCTTCAAGAATAAAATCAAAAGTAGAATAAATATCGGATGGAGCTTGTGTGTTTTCATGGTTTTGACCATAATTTTTAATCAGTCTTTACAATCTAGTTTGATCTATGGAATGAGCTTATAGTTTCAAAATGAGCTGGTAACATAAATATATGAATAAACACTTTGTTGTAAATATATTTATACTGTATTCTCAGAGTTGTAGACACGATTTGTCACATTTGTTCCCATCACATTTCCAACATCAGTGACGTGTTGCATCAAAGACATATTTCATTTTATCTGCATTTCATTTTCTCAATTAATTCTTCCATTTATAATAATGGCACAAAATGCTCTGCACAGATTCCCAGAGCCCAAAGCACTGTCTTCAGACGTCTTGTTTTGGTCTAAAACACACGTTCAAAGGTCTCGAGCCAACTTGGACTCAATGGAGGGGCAAGGAACACGAGCAACAGAGTACAGTGTTCATTTGATCAAGATGAACGCTGAAAATTAGAGTGAAATGACGATAAACCAGGATTAACCTTTGACTGTACCTCTGTGGACTGACACATTAAAAATCCCCAAAATAACAAAGTACTAATTAGTCTTTTTTTTTTCTTGCTTCCTCAAAAGTTGGCTTTCACCTTGTACAAAACACCAGAGCAAAGATGTTGACACACACACACACACACACACACACACACACACACACACCTCCTCCCGTCTTTCCATTTCACTCTCATTTTCTCCTTCAGGTGAGAGAGGCGAGGGCTTTCGGCCAAAGCAATCTGAGTATGGAATCAATCACGGACTCCCCTTCTATAAACATCTGCCATCCTCTCTTTCATCGCTTTCTCTGGAGCCACGGCTCCAATAATTAGACCTGCGAACAACAACTGTTCTCATTCAGGCTGAGACTTTTCCAACACTGCCTGTGAATGAATAGAGATATTGTATCACTGAGCTGTTGTAGAAATAAAATGGACGTACTCTTTTTTACTTTTTGCTTCTTTGTTTGTCTCTTTTTTTTTTTAACGCTTGTAGTCCTCCATTTTGCCTCTTCACGCAGCTGTTGATGCTGTGAGGAAACCCCCTGCTTCCCCCATGAGACTCTACATCTGCTGCCGCCGTGCAATCGCTCGCCATTGCAGTGTGCCTCTTCAAGCCCATCTCCTTTTGTTTCTGTGTGTGTGTGTGTGTGTGTGTGTGTGTGTGTGTGTGTTGATGCACTCTCCCGTCAGACCATCAGAGATTTGCGCGCGGATCAATCAGCAGCGCCACATCCAGGCCGCGGGAGTCTCAACCCACGCTGCACAGATAATGATGGAGAGAATCAAACAAAAGGTGAGAATAAAAGAAGCCATGCCTGTGCTTGCTGGACAGAACGAGGAGAGAGGTTTCCCTCCATTCTGCCACTGTGCTGCCTTCACTGGCTTGAAAGTGTGCTGTGAGTCACATATGGCTCAACACAAATCAGAGAATGAGTCACAAAAAGGAGTTGCTGGCCTCCCTCCCTCACGTTGGAGATGAGTAGATTTACAACTATGGAAAGCAAAAGTGAATTCAAAGCTGTTACATGTGGTTAGCATGGCTGCTATCATTTGAAACCTCCAGCTGAGATACGGGAGAAGTTGGCGTGAGAAGATCAAATACAGTCAAAACAAAAGAGGAAGTTAGTTTGAGGCCATGTGGCTAAAGAAAAAAAAGAAGTTTTAAGCAAAGAGATGTCTTCCCAACAGTTAACGCAACAGGAGTGTGTGGCACATTGCAGGACGTGTACTCACCCCTGGCAGACAGCTTCTTGGTGTTGATTATTTTGGCGGCGTATTCCTGCCCTGTGGAAATCTTCATGCACCGTCTGACCACGGAGAACGCTCCCCTACAGGAGAACGAGAGGTCAGACAAGATTCTCCAAAACAAACGAGTACAGACATACATTCATTATTGGGAATAATGGGTGATGAGTGGATGATTTGACAACATGAGATCACAGACATTTTACTATAGTCCCTGCAAATTGCCGCAGGGTTGTGCGAGGCCAGCACTCCCTCCCTCTCATTTACTGTCTATGTCTGTCAACCCTCTCTCTCACAAACCAAATTAAACTTTTTCATGTCACCATTTCGCAGTGGGAATTGTGATCCAGACTCAGATTCAGAAGCCGCTTCATGCAACAAACAAAGTTAGTCTCAGAGTTTAGATAGTCTCGGTTTTAGGCTGACTGTGCAGGTCTGACCTGAGCGTCCTGAGCAATTTGCAGCTACAGCATTTTATGGTGGACACCCCTGCAGCCAAAAGGCACTACCCCCACCCAAATGCCCAGGGCGCCCAGCGCGCAAATGTGGCCAGGACCGGCGCTGGTTACAGGTTTCTAGCATGTAGGGGAAACTATGGTGCCTGTGTATGGCACAGGAAATGTAAAACATCTAGAGCCGACGGTTTGATTTGTTTGTACCGGTCCAATGTGGAAACATGGCAGTTGACTCTTTGAAGAGGAGAGGTAGAAAAGTCTCATTCTAAAAGGTAACAAATCAATTCTTAATTTCATGTGATAATGGTTATGAATATTATATTCAACTTGAACTCATTCAGGAGTTTGCATGTTCTTCAGGTGTCCTCCAGGTGCTCCAGTTTCCTCCCGCAGACCAGATTCACGCACAGTTAGACTTATTGGTCGTAGGTGTGAATGGAACATACGGATGGAAGGAGGAGAAACTCATGGTGAGAGTTTGAAAACTGGTTTCTGAACGCAAACACATTCCCCCGGGAAAACAAAAGTTGTGCCGCCCCGTATCAGGTGAAACTGAGCTATCAGTCCAGAGTGGGAGGTGTCAATCAAACACTCGCTGTACACGCCCACACAGTCCTGAGACAACTCAAGTGAAAACACCTGTGCAGGTAGACTCTGCGCAGACTGTTGAATAAATAATAAAAAGTTCTGTTTGCTGTTATTAAACTCTGCGTTGTTAAAAAAATTTCATTCAATATTATTCATTTTAAAATCATCAGGGTCACCTGTGCTTCTGAAGACTCTGGATTCAGCTCACCTTGCATTCACAAACCCTGCTGCTGAAGGCTTACTCAAAGCTCAAAGTGTGCTCTTATTCCATACACACACAAACATCTAACTGACTGCACACACAGCTGCATTCCAAGAGTTTTCTTCAGGTAACCTGCAGACATCTTTCCATCCAAACTCTCAAACCTGTTTTTTGGCAACATTCCTGAAGGCAGACTGGAGCAATAATTGACTCAATTTAGTCCCAATGATGCTGATGTGTCATTACTATCAGCAACACAGTGCTCTCCTGTCATTTATTTTCTAATGTTTCTGATAAGTGTGCTGTGATTGATCTTTGCTCTTCACCAACGAAACAAAAAAAAGCAGAGCCACACCTTCACCAGCCCGCTTCTGAACAAGATGTGTAATGTGGAAGTACACGTCTGAGCTGCTGCTGTGTCGTGTGTGTGTGTGTGTGTGTGTGTGTGACAGCACAAGCCTTCACATTTGTCACAAAAAAAGGGCGGCAACTTTCACAAACACAACTTGAAAAAAAAAAAATAATGACACATTCAGGGTCTTTAATGTTGCCTTCACGGTCCAGTTAACGCCACATTCCAATTTGTCCCTGCTTGTTTTTAAGACAGGTATATGGTTTTGTGATTATTGACGAGTTATGGTGTCGTAAATATATCCCGGACGCATTTCAAGACGCTATTTTATTTTATTTTTTTTTAAATATGTAACTTTTTTTTTTTAAACCAGTGCGCAAGATATAACCCAGAACTGCTCCTTCAAAATAAAAGCGAATGGGCGTTAACGAGCAGAGAGAAGCGACTTAAAAAGTTGACATAAACACGAGGAGTATTAAACATAACAGTAACTTCCAGGAGGAAGGTTTCATATTTATTTATCTTCGCGCCATTTGCTAATAACCGAGGTACAATTAAATCACGCGCTGCTCCGCGTATCAAGGTAGAACAGGTAGGCGGAGGTGTCTCGCGCAGATTTCGGTCACTCGGCGGTAAAATAAAGCTTCACTTTCACACGGAGTGTCGAATAAAAACATTTCAAACATTTTTAAAAAGAGGGAAACTTACTTCCCCAGCTCCTCGTACAGCTGGTACTCATCAGTGAACCTGGTGCAGGTCGTTGAAGCCATGTTAAGGTGAGCAGGAGACCAACTTGGTAAACGCTTTGACGCTCTCCACAAATCCTTTTCCCTCTGTGTGTGTGTGTGTTCCAAAGTGCCACTTGTCGCCTTCTCCGGAGGACAAAATAAAAGCAAACCTAAGGAAAATTTTTTTGGAACGTCTCCTGAAAACACGGTACAATCTCGGCGTCGCTCCTCCCGGCTCTCCCCGGTTTACTCCTGGAGTTGACAGGAACGTCGCGACCTGCTGTTGTGTTTGTCTCCGCGCACAGACACTTGGATTAGTTGACCGCAGTCAAGACACACGGGATGGAGACGGGTCACAGATCCGGTGCCCAGATTTCAAAATAAAACTCCAATTAACGCGTCTTAATTATCTCTCCGATATCAGTGGAGTTGTAATGTGTATTCGATCTATTTTAAGGGGGAATCTGAAATATTGAAAATGTTTCAGATATAATTGTTAGTCCTGTTAATTACTCATATTGTGTATTCCTCTTCCACGTATCCTTCTTATCATATTGTAAAATCTGTCCGGGAAAATGTATTTTATAATTTTATCTTAGATTTCCTCTTTTCCTGACATGGACCTGGGAATTATACATGTAATGTATTTAAAGGCATTTTTTTAAAATATATATATGTAAATGGACAGTACTTATATAACACCTTTCTAGTCTTCTGACCACCCATCATATTATATTGTCAGTCATAGTGAAATACTCCTTTAAACAAAGTGTATAATCAAGTGAATAAGAGACAAAAGTTGTTGAAAAATACTTTTTCATTTGTCTTATTTCGTGTAAGTGTAAATGTATTGTAAAGATTTTAAATAGTTCCTTCTGTCAACGTTAATGTTTGTTTTATTTTGACGTAAAATAACCTAACTTCCGTTTCATCTTGTTGTGCGCTTCCAGCTTGATAAAGGTGAATTTCTTCGGAGCGTTTCCTTGTTGAAAATGTTACTAAAGAGCGCCACCTAGAGGCCGCAGGGTGGACCTGCTACCACCAAATCTGCTGAGGGTGATTAGAGCAAAAACCTACAGAGCCACATTTCCATAAACACCAGAGCCCACCACACTCTGCTATTTTTGGTCTGTTCGTGTGAGCCACGCCGTACAGGAAAGTTAGAAAACAGCCGAAAATGGAAACAAGCTTTTTTAGATGTGTTACAGCCGCAGTTACACACATTACAACACAAAACAGTCAAGAGGTAGATGATTTAAAGTAGCTGCAGTATAAGGGAAGAAGGAAGAATATATAACTCTATCCATTTAAAATATACAGAGGAAAATATACAATAACTTTGTGCAATAAAATGTGCGTTGTGTATTCTTATTATGGAGAAAGAGAGAATGCAAGTTATCATATCATAGCTCATTACATGTCCATCTCCAAATATTTCTTCTTCAGTGAGTTAAGTGTCATCTTCCTGCATAGAGGGCAGTGTAATAGTAAATTTAATCAACAGACTGAAAACCCTCGGCTATTGATCAGTAGGTTGTGCAGTGGATGTGAGCTATTCTCCATTGAGTTGATCAGTTTAGACAGCCTCAGTGTTGCACCTCCAGTCCAGTCTGTTGTCCAAGTACCTGTAGTCTGTCTGTACCTTTACACCTCCACCTCTTCACCCTGGATGGACGTTATGTTCAGGTTAGATCTAGTCCTCCTCTATTGCTTTAGTTTTGGTTCAGTTATTACGACTGTTTATTTATGAGCTGCTCTGGAATCATTGTGTTGGGATCACAGCTCACTTGTTTGTATCACATACCCAGGATATATACAGATCTATTATACTTACAGTGTGTAATTATCTCTTGTGTAATTATATTTATTTACACTGTACAACAGTCTCCTTCTGTGATCTTTGTCCAATTACATCATTAGAGGCAATCATGTTAATATATATTTAGTATTTAGTACACCATGTGCAATTATGTCTGTGCAAACATGCCTGTATATATGAAAGATGTATATAGTGTACATACAGGTGCACACATTGTTGTGTTGTGTGAATTGCACTGGCTATCTGCCCACAGAGGTGAACTTCATGCCCCCACAGTTTGAGTTCTGCTGTGTTATGAGGGCGAGGTTGCACTCCAGAGCTGCTGCTGACATTTAACAAGAAGGAGAGGAACTCGCTGCGCTGCTCACAGGTGGAAAATACATAAATTTGCGGTTGGTAGTCAGACAGTTCCAGAAAGTGTTTTAAATCTTTGAACTTTCACTGGCAGAAACATTCCAGAGTCACACTTTGATTTATAATATACAGTTAGGATAAAACAGTGACGTATGATGATGTCACATCACCTGTCTGTTCAACAGAGGTGGAAGAAGATCCAACACAACAGTGTAAAAGTAATCCATTACAAGTAAAAGTCCTGCATTCAACACAATACTGATATAACAAGCAAATTCTTCAAGTAGTCATGTATTAGATATCATGTATGACATTATTAGACTTCTTAACTCAGAATAGTGATTATAATAGAATACTTGTAATGCCAGGACTAATACCAGATTACATGGAATAGGGGGGAATACCCTTTACAAACATTACTGATTGCAGCTCTTAAATGTATTACAGTTAAATTCTCTAATATACAATATGTGGATCGAGAAGGTCTGGGAAAGCCTATGGAACAAATAACTTGTGTCTTCAGGATTCAAAAAGATATATTTGTTAACAGATGGAGACCTGCCATGACCATACTGATGCAGTAAAAGTCGTATTATTATTACTCAAACTGAAATAAAAAAGGTACAACCTGGCTGAGCTGAATGATTATATCAGTGTGATAATGTCCCTTCTGCAGTACAAACACAGAGGAAACTGATTCAAATATCTTGTTAAGTTTCATTTTGGATACATACACAGCATTGTGCATGTTTATAGTAATCATATTTTTTTTTTGGTAAACGCTTTGACGCTCTCCCCACAATCCTTTTCCCTCTGTGTGTGTGTGTGTTCCAAAGTGCCACTTGTCGCCTTCTCCGGAGGACAAAATAAAAGCAAACCTAAGGAAATTTTTTTGGACGTCTCCTGAAAACACGTACAATCTCGGCGTCGCTCCTCCCGGCTCTCCCCGGTTTACTCCTGGAGTTGACAGGAACGTCGCGACCTGCTGTTGTGTTTGTCTCCGCGCACAGACACTTGGATTAGTTGACCGCAGTCAAGACACACGGGATGGAGACGGGTCACAGATCCGGTGCCCAGATTTCAAATAAAAACTCCAATTAAACGCGTCTTAATTATCCTCCGATATCATGGGTTGTATGTGTATTGATCTATTTTTAGGGGGAATCTGAAATATTGAAATGTTTCAGATATAATTGTTAGTCCTGTTAATTACTCATATTGTGTATTCCTCTTCCACGTATCCTTCTTATCTATTGTAAAATCTGTCCGGGAAATGTATTTTATAATTTTATCTTAGATTTCTCTTTTCGACATGGGCCTGGGAATTATACATGTAATGTTTTAAGGCATTTTTTAAAATATATATATGTAAATGGACAGTACTTATATAACACCTTTCTAGTCTTCTGACCACCCATCATATTATATGTCAGTCATAGTGAATACTCCTTTAAACAAAGTGTAATAATCAAGTGAATAAGAGACAAAGTTGTTGAAAAATACTTTTTCATTGTCTTATTTCGTGTAAGTGTAAATGTATTGTAAAGATTTTAAATAGTTCCTTCTGTCAACGTTAATGTTTTTTATTTGACGTAAATAACCTAACTTCCGTTTCATCTTGTTGTGCGCTTCCAGCTTGATAAGGTGAATTTTCGAGCGTTTCCTTGTTGAAAATGTTACTAAAGAGCGCCACCTAGAGGCCGCAGGGTGGACCTGCTACCCCAAATCTGCTGGGGTGATTAGAGCAAAAACCTACAGAGCCACATTTCCATAAACACCAGAGCCCACCACACTCTGCTATTTTGGTCTGTTCGTGTGAGCCACGCCGTACAGGAGTTAGAAAAACAGCACAAATGGAAACAAGCTTTTTTAGATGTGTTACCCGCAGTTACACACATTACAACACAAAACAGTCAAGAGGTAGATGATTTAAAGTAGCTGCAGTTATAAGGGAAGAAGGAAGAATATATAACTCTATCCATTTAAAATTACAGAAGAAAATATACAATAACTTTGTGCAATAAAATGTGCGTTGTGTATTCTTATTATGGAGAAAGAGAGAATGCAAGTTATCATATCATAGCTCATTACATGTCCATCTCCAAATATTTCTTCTTCAGTGAGTTAAGTGTCATCTTCCTGCATAGAGGGCAGTGTAATAGTAAATTTAATCAACAGACTGAAAACCCTCGGCTATTGATCAGTAGGTTGTGCAGTGGTGTGAGCTATTCCCATTGAGTTGATCAGTTTAGACAGCCTCTAGTGTTGCACCTCCAGTCCAGTCTGTTGTCCAAGTACCTGTAGTCTGTCTGTACCTTTACACTCCACCTCTTCACCCTGGATGGACGTTATGTTCAGGTTGATCTAGTCCTCCTCTATTGCTTTAGTTTTGGTTCAGTTATTACGACTGTTTATTTATGAGCTGCTCTGGAATCATTGTGTTGGGATCACAGCTCACTTGTTTGTATCACATACCCAGGTATTACAGATCTTATACTTACAGTGTGTAATTATCTCTTGTGTAATATATTTTATTTACACTGTACAACATCTCCTCTGTGATCTTTGTCCAATTACATCATTAGAGGCAATCATGTTAATTATATTTAGTATTTAGTCACCATGTGCAATTATGTCTGTGGAACATGCCTGTATATATGAAAGATGTATATAGTGTACATACAGGTGCACACATTGTTGTTGTGTGAATTGCACTGGCTATCTGCCCACAGAGGTGAACTTCATGCCCCCACAGTTTGAGTTCTGCTGTGTTATGAGGGCGAGGTTGCACTCCAGAGCTGCTGCTGACATTTAACAAGAAGGAGAGGAACTCGCTGCGCTGCTCACAGGTGGAAAATACATAAATTTGCGGTTGGTAGTCAGACAGTTCCAGAAAGTGTTTTAAATCTTTGAACTTTCACTGCAGAAACATTCCAGAGTCACACTTTGATTTATAATATACAGTTAGGATAAAACAGTGACGTATGATGATGTCACATCACCTGTCTTTCAACGAGGTGAAGAAGATCCAAACAACAGTGTAAAGTAATCCATTACAAGTAAAAGTCCTGCATTCAACACAATACTGATATAACAAGCAAATTCAAAGTAGTCATGTATGTAGATATATGTATGACATTATTATGACTTCTTAACTCAGAATAGTGATTTAATAAATACTTGTAATGCCAGGACAATACCAGATTACATGGAATAGGGGGGAATACCCTTTACAACTTACTGATTGCAGCTCTTAAATGTATTACAGTTAATTCTCTATATACAATATGTGGATCAGAAGGTCTGGGAAAGCCTATGGAACAAATAACTTGTGTCTTCAGGTTCAAAAAGATATATTTTTTAACAGATGGAGACCTGCCATGACCATACTGAAGCAGAGAAGTCATTTATTTTTTATTTATTTTATTTTATTTATTTTTTTTTATTTTTTATTTTATTCATTTATTTCCTTTAGCTGCTTATTATTTAATTACCTTTGTTATGTTTGTGTGTTATTCTTATTTAACTATGTCATTTGCACATGTTTAACCTGAAGCATG